>NC_052675.1:4887648-4927648 GCF_016802725.1 Solenopsis invicta | reverse complement strand
CCCCCCTCCCCCCGCCATCCCTCCACACACTCACTCACACACACTCACACACTTACACATAAAGATTAGACCTCTGCTACGTCATATCTTGCAAATTTATTTACGTTATTATGTATTTTTTCAAAGGCTTTTTTCATTCTAGCCGTGATATTAGGTCCGCCATTTTGAATTTTCCAAAAGGCCAAACGGCATCGAAAAATAGACATTTCAACGAAAATTTTAAGCCCTTTTCGAACATGTTATCTCAAAAATTGAAATGGGCAGCAGGGGTGGCCTTTTTGACGAAGAATGCCCCATATATATATATATATATATATATATATATATATATATGTATATATATATAGGGTAGTCCAAAGAAACCAACTATTTTTTTGTATGAATATATATACAGGGTGACCCAAAAAGGTCGGAACACCTAAATATCTCGGGAAATATAAGTTTTACAGAAAAATGTTTTAGAGAAAAGTTGCATGGTTTCGAGGGAAACAAAAGATGGTGTTATTAAGAGGATACTATAGTGACCAAAGAACTTCCTGGACGTCGGCATTGCAGGTTATTTTTCGAGGGAGACCAGGCTATCGCTCTTTGTCCAACGCATAGATCTGTCTTTGTTTTTCGATTATTTCGCCATCTGCGAAAAGACCTATCAAATACAGTCACTACTCTGCTTGCCATTGTTTACGTGCGCTAAACGAAATTTGTACACGTACAGCTGTTTACACGTTAAACTTTTTTGTTAGGCTTTTGACTGGAATGACACACAGTCAGTGTTGTTCGTTAGAGTTTTCTAAAGTGCGGCCTGGTCTCATTTCATACGTATAAGCTACAGAACGTTAGTAAATGACAAAAGTTAACCTCGGTTGACAGATCCACGTGTAGCGTAAATATCACAACACAATGCTGCTTAGATAAATTTTGCAACATTCAGCTCGCATAGGCGAAACATCGCATTCGCGCGTGTCTTCATGTCACTAAGCAGCGTGCGTGTGTGTGTGTGTGTGTGTGTGTGTGTGTGTGTGTGTGTGTGTGTGTGTGTGTGTATGTGTATGTATGTATATCCTCAAAATTACAATTAAATATGTTAAAATATTCAATTTTAAATATATGAAGAAAACAAGATGCAGAATGTTATTAATTTTGTAGATTGCAGTCTTTATTGGACCGATAATCACAGCGCTATTCTCCGTATTCGGCTTCGCCATACGTTACATTGATACGCCGTACCTGTTTCATTGGTTGTTCCACATATCGTACTTTTGTGCGGGTTTGCACAGTTTTATATATACTGTATACGGATGCGACAGAAAGGACTTAAAGTGCGATGAACCGTTTTGTTACTTCAAGAACCCCAGAAAATTCCTCATCGAGATAGACGCCAATGATGTAAACGTGGTCAATAATCTGGTACTCATCCTCGGCATCGGGGTACTGATGCATTTTCTAACGTCTAGCGCGCTTTGGTGCAAGCTCAGAAGATGAGTCAAATATATACGATCCTATCAAATACCCAGTAAACATTTTAACATCCTATGTATATGTAGGTTTCACAATAATGATGTCACAAGGTTTATTGTGTGAGAGTCAAATATTTATTGGATGAAACAAATGAGACAAGCTTCAGAGAACGTTATCACGAGTAAATTGGATACAGCACGTTAGGATGTTTCTAACACGCATGACGCCATAATGTCTTCTCCTCCTGAGTCCTCTCGCTAGACGACGGCCCCGCCGATATCGATCTCAACACGATCGATACATCAAAGTCGCGCGCGTAGCTCAAAGCCATACCTTATTTCTAAGATCACATCCCACATATATATATATTTTGTATATACATAGGATGTTAAAATGTTTACTGGGTATTTGATAGGATCGTATATATTTGACTCATCAGTGGATGACATATTGTGTACACATATAGTGATACATAAACGATGTACATTGGATATCGTAGGTATATGCAAATGCAACGCGCTGTATGTGCATCCAAACAATATACATATGTATATTTGTCGAATATACTATGTATATACATTCTTTGTACATTCAATACATTTTATGTACATTCTGTGTATATTCACTGTACATTCTATGTATATTCATTGTACCTTCAATATACATTCAATGTATATTTAGTATACATTCAATGTATATTCTATATATATTTGGTATACATTCAATATACGAGTATAATATATTTAACGCTTACTCGCGTAATGAGAAGTGGTTCGGTCGTTGCTGGTAACTCGGCACTGAGTCGCGATCGCGCCTCTAGATGTATATTCTATGTATATTCAATGTACATTCACTTTATGTTTATTCTATGTATATTCAATATATAGGGGAGACCGGGGCTATTCTTTAGATCTTTTTTTCTTTTGTGTCTCCTGAGTTCTATATTCATAAAAAAAATGTGACGGTTTGAAAGGTTGAACCTTTCCTTCACAATGCCCGTATAGATAGAACATGGAAGTGTACTTGCTTTGAAGTACATATAAAAATGTCGACCAATGCCAAGAATTACAAATAACCCCAAGCCCGGGATAATTTGTAACTAGTTGGGAAATATCCCGAAATTTGTGTTTTAAATTGAAAGACTGTAAAAAAACTGCTGTTAAGACTTTCTTTTATTTAAAAAAGGATATAGGTATACAAAAAATAAATGCAAACATACACGTTTGCACGTCTTTTTATGCCATTGGTATGACAGATTCCCTAACAACTCCTTCACAAGTGTCAATCTTTATCGCTTTATAACCTTTTACCTGCTTAAGAGCGACAATTTTATATTCATATTCGTGTTCTATCTACTGAAATACACAATATTATCAAGTTTGAACTAAATCAATGAAAAACTTCAGTTTACTTCAATGTTTAACTTTGCGGAGCGTAGACGTTCATAACGGAATCAATGTAAGGTTAGAGTTACTCATAGGCGCTACAATCAGTATTAACGAATCGCCCCGGTGCTCGGTATTACGAATAGCCCCAATATCATCTGTGTGCATTATTGCGTACGATCAACAAAAATAGACATCACACAGCAAAAAATAAACACAAAATGTTTCAAATACATTCAACTGGACACGATACATTCAAAGTTTTCAAAAAAACCTTATTATCTTACTTAAATTTTAAGAAATGCTGACTATCAGAAATTACTTCGACTGTCGCAAAACACATTTTTCACTATTACGACTTTAATATGACGCCGTTGCCAACAAAACTTTGTTAGCAACATCGTTACATTAGAACGTGTTTACAATGTTTAAAGTAAATTTTTAATATGTATCCATAAAAAGATATTTTCAATTATCGAATTATCCCATCTAACGATTTGCCCCGGTCCCCTATTCAGTGCATATTCAATGTACATTCAATGTATATTTTATGTATGTGTGCATATAAACATATATACATATATACATATATGTATATATATATATATATATATATACATATATATATGTATACACACATACATGGAATGTAAATAGAATGTAAATGCATAGAATATTTGACAAACATACACATATCTATTGCATGAATGTACTATGCACATACAGCGCGTTGTATTCGCATATACCTACAACATCCAATGTTCATCATTTATGTATCAGTGTATGTGTATAGGATGTGTTCTCAGATAACAATTCAACATCCAATGTATACACATTGATATACAGGGTAGTCAAAAAGTATCGGACCCCCCCAATATTTCCGTTCCCTTGCATTTTACAAGAAAATGTTTCAGACAAAAGTTGTAGGGTTTAAAAAGATCTATTTACTGATCTTATCAGTTTGACCTTGGATAGCGTCGCCAAGGTCAGATCGAAATTACATTAACTTTTTTAAATGGAACACCTAACTGTTTATTACATATTCTTGTAGCTTATCTCGAGACCTTTCCAAAACACTACAAGAAAGTTTATTTTCGTTGAGTACTTTCCGAGTTGTGAGGCTTGAAATCTACAGTGTACTGTAGTGTGGGTCCATCCAGTTAAGGCAAGAGTGGCCTGTGGGTCCGGCCAGTTAAGGCAAGAGTGGCCTGTGGGTCCGGCCAGTTAAGGCAAGTGTGGCGTGTGTCCGGCCAGTTAAAGCAAGTGTGGCGTGTGTCCGGCCAGTAAAGGCAAGTGTGGCGTGTGTCCGGCCACTCTTGCCTTAACTGGCTGGACCCACACTACAGTACACTGTAGCTTTCAAGCCTCACAACTCGGAAAGTACTCAACGAAAATAAACTTTCTTGTAGTGTTTTGGAAAGGTCTCGAGATAAGCTACAAGAATATGTAATAAACAGTTAGGTGTTCCATTTAAAAAAGTTAATGTAATTTCGATCTGACCTTGGCGACGCCATCCAAGGTCAAACTGATAAGATCAGTAAATAAATCTTTTTAAACCCTACAACTTTTGTCTGAAACATTTTCTTGTAAAATGCAACGGAACGGAAATATTGGGGGGGTCCGATACTTTTTGACTATCCTGTACATCAGTATATACATTAGATATCTACTGATATATATATATATATATATATATATATATATATATATATATATATATATATATATGTATATATTGTATATGTAATGTATATGTAATGAAAGATAGAATGGTGTGAGCCCCTGCCGAGCGGAGACGACAAATCGTGCGATCTGTTCTGTGCGACTCTGTGAGCATTGTACCGGTAATGAGTTTAGTAAATACATAAGTACAAACTGAGGTGGATAAGCATTTACCTCTTCCACATCGCTCCCGACAGCAATCTTTTCGGTGGCACGTGTGGAAGGCGGACGAGTCGCGCTCACGCGTTACACCACTTTACGCCACACCACGAGCCAAAAATAATAAAGTTTTAACTTTTTGTTCGATTTTCTCGTAAAATTTACCAGCCCGCACTTTTGGTGCGTACTTTTATTCTGTAAAAGGATTTTGTGATCTGTAGAGCCAATTCGATAATTAATGAACACTGTAATGTGTCGGTAATTTCCGTCACTATAGCATCCTCTTAATTTGATCTTAAGAGGATGCTATAGTGACGGGAATTACCGACACATTACAGTGTTCATTAATTTTTGAATTGGCTCTACAGATCACAAAATCCTTTTACAGATTAAAAGTACGCACCAAAACAAAGTGCGGGCTGGTAAATTTTACGAGAAAATCGAACAAAAAGTTAAAAATTTATTTATTTTTGGCTCGTGGATCTGTCAACCGAGGTTAACTTTTGTCATTTGCTAACGTTCTGTAGCTCGTATGTATGAAATGAGACCAGGCCGCACTTTAGAAAACTCTAATGAACAACACTGACTGTGTGTCATTCCAGTCAAAAGTCTAACAAAAAAGTTTAACGTGTAAACAGCTGTACGTGTACAAATTTTGCTTAGCGCACGTAAACAATGGCAAGCAGAATAGTGACTGTAGTTGATACGTCTTTTTGGAGATGGCGAAATAATCGAAAAACAAAGACAGATCTATGCGTTGGACAAAGAGCGATAGCCTGGTCTCCCTCGAAAAATAATCTGCAATGCCGACGTCGAGGAAGTTCTTTGGTCACTATAGTATCCTCTTAAATAGTTGCTTGAATATCACGTGAAGGACACCTTCAAGTTTTCAAATGGGATTGCCAACTTTTTATTACATATTCTTGTCTCGAGCTTATCTCGAGACCTTTCCAAAACACTACAAAAGAGTTTATTTTCGTTGAGTACTTTCCGAGTTGTGAGGCTTGAAAGCTACAGTGTACTGTAACTTTCAAGCGTCACAACTCGGAAAGTACTTAACGAAAATAAACTTTCTTGTAGTGTTTTAGAAAGGTCTCGAGATAAGCTACAAGAATATGTAATAAAACGTTTGCATTCCCATTAAAAAAATTAAAGGTGTGTTTTACGTGATCTTTAAGCAACTATTCAAGGTCAAATTAATGACATTATCTTATGTCTCCCTTGAAACCATGCAACTTTTGTCTGAAACATTTTTCTGTAAAACTTATATTTCCCGAGATATTTAGGTGTCCCAACCTTTTTGGGACACCCTGTATACATATATATATATATATATATATATATATATATATATATATACTTGTATATACAGGGTGTCAGGTAACTACCGCCCGTGGTTTCGTGGATTGATAGATCAAGTAAAACTGAGCAGAAATGTCCTTTACCATTTTTTAATATTTGCCATAGTTAACGAAAAAAAAATTATCAAATTCTGCGAATAAGCGCGTATCACCGCGCGCAAGGACCGCCCGCCGGTCGCCGAGACGTTGGTAGCCGCGGCTGTTGGCGTGGTGCTGTTCGGTGCGGAAGGAAAAGCAGCAGTCGCTCTGGAGTTTGATCGGCGCGGCAAGGAGGAAGAAGTAGCAATGGGTACTCGCGAGCCGCGAGCGGTGCTAGATCGTCGCTCTGAGCTGCTTTTTCCCTTGTTTTCTTATGAAAATGAAATTTTTTAATACAATATTTGAATATGGAAATGTATCTTTTTTCATTACAAATGTGTGTATACACACATACATGCATGAACAACGCGTGACAGATACTCGCGATTTAAAAAGTAATGAAAAAAGATACATTTCCATATTTAGATATTGTATTAAAAAATTTTATTTTCATTAGACAACGAGGGAACGAGCAGCTCAAAGCGACGATGTAGCACCGCTCGCCGCTCGCGAGTACCCGTTGCTACTTCACTCTCCTTGCCACGCCGCTTGCTGGCTGCAACTACTGCTGCTTGTCCCTCCTATCCGCACAGCTCCGTGCCAACAGCCGCGGCTGCCTACGTCTCGGCGACCGGCGCGCAGTGATACGCGCTTATTAGCAGACTTTATTAATTTTTTTTCCGTTAATTATGGCAAATATTAAAAAATGGTAAAGGACTTTTCTGCTCAGTTTTACTTGATCTATTAATCCACGAAACCACGGATGGTAGTTATCTGACACCCTGTGTGTGTGTGTATATATATATATATATATATATATATATATATATATATATATATATATATATATATATATATATATATATATTCATACAGGAAGTTTATGGATTCGACATTTATTCGTTGGATTTTGAAATGCGGAATGAAAATGAGATTCAGTTTATATACAGATTAGCTATTAGAGACAGAATTCTCAACGACAAAAAGAGATATATGATACGGTAGTTCTACAATAAATCTTTATGAAAGTATTAAAATATTCTGTCTGTTAAATAATTTTTGCAAACTTTAAAGTTCATAACAATAGTGAAACTAATGATGAGTGTGCTTATGAAAAAGAATAAGACGTAAGAGAAACGTAAAAAACGGAGTAAACTTCTTGCATTAATCATCGCACGACATCGATGAATAGCTTGGATTTGTAATTTAATTAATCAATATATTTAAATGACGTAACTTGAGATCCGGAATTGGATTTATAGTTTTACTTGGTATCACTTAAGAAGGAAGCAGAAAAAATTCACCTTAATCGGCATAATAACATCGATGTAGAAACCCCACGCTTGCGCCGTCAGACTGGAAGCTATGCTGGCTACCATAAACAATATTATACGATTCGTTTCTGCGGGCTGGTCGGTCAACCAGTAGCTCACCATCAGATATGACGTCGCACACGCTGCTTGAAAGAATATCTCGACTCGAGCAATAAGCTGATGTAATACGGCGCTAATCGGTACCAGCAATTGAAATGCTCCTTCATGAGAATCGGCATCTCCAATCGAACTGAAACAAAAAGACATATAAACTTTAATTTGAATACTTATTGAATACCAAAATAATTGAATAAAGTAAGAATTTTTTTGAGCTATTGGGCTTGATGGACCGATTAAACTGTGATGAAATTATTCGGCAATTAATTTATTGAATAATATCTGTATGGATAATTCGTACGATGATTTAACGTATAAAAAAAAGATTATGTTAGGGATGAACGAATAATACAGTTAGAAATTTTAAAGTAATTCTGCCAATTGGACTTGTAGTGTTTTCTTTCACTAAAGGAACAACTCAGGGTTTTTTACTCTGATAGTAATTGGTATATTTTAGTTCTCAAAATACAAAGGAATAAACTGTTAGCTGTTAGGCGTGTGTGTGTCCAAAATCTCTCCTGCTAACCTGACATGTGTCTATATCTCCATATCTCGATATCGAGATCTCTCCAGTGACGCGCTAAGTCCCTACATACTACAGGACTAATCACCAATTAATCTTTGATTAAAAGATCGCTTTTAAATATGCATATGTCAATTTATGTAGATATATGCAGAAATGAAACGCATTTGAATATTGTAAAAAAAATTTTAACTAGTTCAATTAATTTTAAGAGAAAAAAAGGAAATCGTAGAGATCATTTGCTACATAAATAATCAAAATATTTATCTCAATAAATTGTTCGTACAAGCCTTAATTTAATTCTCTATAGTCCTTTTCTGAAATAAACGCGCGAGACAATTATCATTCACCTATAACGTTTAGTTTTATTTAATGTTATTTTACATATAATGTGTAGTTTTTACCGACAAAATTACGCAAGGTTTGTCAGCGTACCATTGTAGAACAATTTATTCGAATTAATAGCTGCATGCATTAAGACATCCGTCTCATCCATAAAGTCATCAAAATAATAAATCTCGTATTCAATTACTCAAACAAATCATTGACAAATTACTCCAATTGTCAATGTGCTCAAATACGTATTAAAAAGATGTAATAATATTAATAATTTATTTACGATTTAAATCTGTTTTACCTAAAACTACAGTATGAACCGAGACAAAAAGTGATTGCTCTCTGAAATTTAATCACAATAGCTGTGACAAAGATATTCGTACTTCTTGACCTACATCTTGGAGTAATGGAAACCAAGCGTTCACCAATACGACATACCGCTCGATGCAGTAACAGTGAAGATAATTATCGTCAAGCAACGTTACTTTGAACATTTTGAAAGATAAGTGAGATTGGTGACGACCGTTCTGGACTGTAATGATTGACGTTTTTTTAACTGCTGGTGACATTCGGAAATATGTGTATACACACGTGTACGGCCTCTGTATATGCGCGCGTGGATACAACTTCGGAAATCAAGTCAAATAAGCCTAGAGTGAAATCTACTTTTATTACAGCAGATTGCATGAAATTATAAAATAAAGCAATGAAAGAAGCTAGTGAAATCTGTCCTTCAATATCATTCGAACTAGCGCGGCGTTGTAAAGATAACACACAAAAACTGTTAATTCTCGCTTAAAGTCAAGTAGCTACACACTGACTTAGAAAATAAAAATTGCAGCATATTGCCAATAATTGCGACCGTATTAAATTCATTTTTTTTTAAAAGAATCCGCGAACGTAATACGATGGCAACGTATTCGGTTGAAGTAATTGTACTTCACAACTATTAAGCTATTTTAATAATCATAATTAACATGATAATTTCTAATTCCAAGATAAAAGAATTAATTGTAAGAAAATCTTACAAATTTCATTAGAATTATGTAAAGTTAAATCTAAAATTAAAAAAATTAAATCAAGTGAAATTGAAGAGGTTCAATAGATCTAGTTTTCTATTGAAAGCGTACAATGCACACCGCAGACGCGTTTAATAATTGAATTTAAACACATAAATTAAACACGTAAATCAGTGCTGTCAGCTACTTGCAACTTTCGGCCGGATTCTTCGACGCACGCTTATTGCTCCTCTCCCACCGCTCGCGCCTTAGCAACGGCGCCGCCGGACGGCGTAACTAAGGAGCGCGACACATCGTCTCAGGACCGTGCGTAATACAAAAGTTATAAGATCATGAATCATAAAACAGTCTAATTGTTTAATGTCTAATAATTCTACAAATTTATTGTTTTTTCTTGATATTTTAATAATTACATTTAAGTAATATTTTATTATTACATAATTAAATAATTATTATAATAATTTTTGTAGAAGACAAAGAGCGATAGCCTGGTCTCCCTCGAAAAATAATCTGCAATGCCGACGTCGAGGAAGTTCTTTGGTCACTATAGTATCCTCTTAAAACTTATTTGTATCTTTTTTTCTATTTTGCCAATTTCTTCCACAAATCTTTCTCCACAATAAAATATTAACGCTTTAATCTTTTTTATACTCTAATGATATTCATTACATATGTGATTAAGCTAAGTTAGGTTTTGTGAGAGGTTCTGTTTTGCAAAAAGATATATTATTTTTAAGAGAACTTAAAGAGATCTTTAAAAAGTCCTCTTAAAAAGCTCTTCGCTCTGAGACTCTAGAGACATCTGTAGATAGACATCATAAAGAACTCTTTTGAAAGACATTTTGGAAGAAGATGATTTATTGATGTCATTTTAAAGAGAAATTAATGAGATCTTAAAAAAGTTCTCTTGAAGGAGTTTTTTGAAAGACATTATGTACAAGAATAACTTATTAATATCATTTTCAAGAAAAATTAATGAAATCTTTAAAAATGACTTTTCCTCTCAATAATGCTCATTGGGATATTTTCTAATAGAAATGACAGTGAGATAATTTTTGTTGAAAGAATGACTCTTTAGCTTTAACCCTTAAACACATAAGTGGGTCTAAGAATCACCATATAAAATTTCAAACGCTTGCTATGTGAATACGAAGTGAAATAGGAGGTTCGGACAAGGACGTAAAAAAAGTTTGAAATCTCCTCTTTCGATTGATAAGGTTGATCAACTTTTTTGATCAACTAGAGTTCAAACGGTAGGACAGCAAAGTTTTGTTAGGGTCAATGCCACCCATATAGTGTATCAGTAGAATTTTTTTGTTAGTTATCTTATGTAAAAAAACTGGACAAAACACGTTCAAACAGGTCCGTTTGTGTATGTTATTCTGTCTAAAGTTAAAATATTATAGTGCCGTGAAAAAGAGGACTTCTACGTAGGGCCCAAAATGTATTATAAAACACATCACTTTTCAATTTTAGACATCTTGAGTTTATCAAAAATACCTCATATTTGCTTGTTACGTAAGTATATTACGTAAGTATACTTTTTAAAAGGAATGACAATACCATAATTTTTTTTAAAGTATGACTCTAGCTTTAAAACGCTATTTGAAAGTTGTTAAAAGTTTTTTTGTAGTGAAGATATGATTTTTTAAAGGAAACGTGGGTTTTTGAACAAATTCTCATTTTTGCTTAATGGTTTTTCTTTTATAACTTAACAACATATCATTTTTCGGCAATGCCGATTATGCAGTCACATTTCTGAGATTCTCAAACAATTTAATAACCCTAGATAGACCTAATTAGCTACTTACTGGCAAGCAAAACAGCCATTTTTCCAATGAAGACGAGGAACATCAATGATCCGTATAAATAACAATAGTTTCCAAAGGAATTAGTTTGATAACCGATTCCAATGTACAGATATCCGAAAATTACGCCAATTAACAGATGACAGAGCAGTCGTGCCAGTAGTAAAGAATAGTGTCTTTTCAAGCTTAGAAGTCGCCTCTTGCACAAAAAGTAGCATTGCGTCAAGAAACCGGCAGGCAGTGGTGGTTCCTTGATTTTATCTGCTGGGATAATACATATAGTATAAATTAGCATTATAATTACTGTTGCAGACTAAATTTTTTTGAAGTTCTTCAATAATTTTGTGTGCACAGAAATATTAAAATAAATTAAAAATAAATGTTTCCTAATATATCCGTTAGCGCGATCAGAGAGAGAGAGAGAGAGAGAGAGAGAGAGAAAGGGAGGGAAGGATAGAAATAGAAACAAGTCATTGAAGGAAATCCTGTTCGTCATGAATAAGGCATGAGAATGTGAAAAATTATTTATAGATTACCAAATCATTTTAAATTAATGAGTATTTATACACAATTGTAATAAGAACACATAACTGACAATAAGTGTCTATAGAAAGATACAGAGAGATGAATTATTCTCTCGCGCATTTAAATACCGCTAGTGTAAATACAGCATTGCTAGTCTATACATCATGTTTCGGATTCTAAGCGTTCAAGTTGCGTTCTATATATTGGGTGTACAACTTAGTTCGATCCGTTTTCAAAAGATGGCTCCAGGTGCTATAAATAGTTGACGACGACAGCTGATTTTTGTTGTATCGTGAAGTGTCAACATCTGTTAACCAAATATTGTTTAAAAGCCTTTGAGTTTTGCATAACAAATTTAATTTTTACTGCGTTGAAAATGTCGAGTATCATTCCAAATAAGCACTATTTGCGACAAGTTTTGATTTTCTATTTCAATTGAAAAAACAGTGCAGTTAAAGGGCATCGAATGCTTGTGGAAGTGTATGGTAAATCTGCACCATCGGATAAATCTTGCAGAGAATGGTTTTGACAATTTAAAAGTGGTAATTTTAGAGTTGAAGACAAAGAGCGTTCGGGTCAACCAAAAAAGTTTGAAGATGAAGAATTAGAAACATTACTCGATCAAGATTTATGTCAAACGCAAGAAAAGCTTGCACCAAAATTGGAAGTTACTCAACAAGCTATTTCAAAACAACTCAAAGTCGCGGGATACATCCAAAAGCAAAGAAATTGGGTTCCATATGAATTGAAACCGAGAGATATTGAACAATGATTTTGCATGTCCGAAATGTTGCTTAAACAGAACAAAAAGGAGTCTTTTTTGCATCGAATCATTTCCGGGGATAAAAAATGGATTCACTACGACAACCCAAAGCGCAAAAAATATGTAAAGCCCGGCCAACCGGGAACATCAACACCAAAACCAAATATCCACGGTGCCAAGATAATGCTCTATATTTGGTGGGATCAGAAAGGTGTGATCTACTATGAGCTGCTAAAACCTAATCAAACTATCACGGGAGACTTCTACAAGCAACAATTAATCCGTTTAAAGCGAGCTATAGTCAAAAAACGTCCAGAATATGCAACCAGACGCGAGTCTATAATCTTTCACCATGACAACGCTCGGCCTCATGTTGCTTTTCTGGTTAAAAACTGGAAAATAGCGGATGGGAAGTTCTGGCTCACCCGCCTTATAGCCCAGACCTTGCCCCTTCTGACTACCATTTGTTTCGATCGATGCAGAACGCTTTGACTGGAATACGCTTCACTTCAGAACAAGGTATCAAAAATTGGATTGATTCATTCTTGGCTTCAAAAAATACATGCTTCTTCCGCGACGGAATCCATAAATTGCCAGAAAAATAGGAAAGAACTAATGGCTAGCGATGGACAATACTTTGAATAAGGTATTAATTTATTTTATCGTTCAAATAAATGCGTTTTTCAAGCAAAAAAACGGATCGAATTAAGTTGTACACCCAATATAAAGATAAGAAAAAAAATTATTGAATAAACGAGGTCCATAGAAAATTCATTAAAAAAGTTATGACAAAGAAAATGAAATGTGTCGTAAACAAAGGAAATATTATTAATAAAAATACAAACTTATTATGTTCTATTTCATCGTTTTTATCGACGATTGTTGGATGCACCATCTTTTATCTGAACGTCAGTTCCATGAAGTACATACATGTACAGGGGATCAATTATTTTTTACAAAGAGTTCTACGGACTGATAAATCAACTCTTACGAGAAAAAATGTTTTTAATTTTATTTTGCTAATTTTAAATTTCCTAATGAACATGCCATAAAACATGATTGCACAATCTCTTGGCCTTCAAGAGCGTTTCAAATTTCAAATGGCTAGATTTTTAGATATTTATTGGCTATAATTTGTTATGGACCTTATGCTTATGTAATATTTATCTTATTCTTACCAAAGAAACTGGTGTAGTTTCGCAGTTTCTTGAAACTAAAAATAGAGAGTATGTAAATGATCTGCGCGTGGATAACAATTTTATCTACTCGAAATTTACAATTAAATTTATAATGTAGAAATAAAATTCCCGAAAAAGAAGCGGCCTTACTTTCTTCAGGCTGCCTCGCGGCAAGGGCGACCTGCTTTTCATCGTTTGGTATCGTTTCCGCCGCCGCCACCAGCTTATCGAGCTCAACTCCGTATTCGCCGATCGCCACCTCGATGACTGAAACATATTTAAGGATTCGATTTTAAAACTATGCATTATTTCGAGAACTATATGATTATTCGCTCTTATGTAGCATGCTTTCGAAGTAAATGTTGATCATTTTAACGCCACGCCGCCGAGCGCACTGTCAGTACATTTGCAATCAACTTATTCAAACACGTCGTTATAAGACATTGACACGCGACTATTCTTACTTCGTTATCTTGATGTTTCTATTAGAGCGCTTACAATATAAATAGACGATGTTATCAATAAAGATCTGAATCATCACCCACTATATGTATTTAATGACATATGTCGGCAATATCAAACACAGTCTAGATTTTTAACTTTAACTTTTTCAAAACTATTACCTAATTTATTTAAGACTGTTACTACACTCTCGTGTGTGTGGTGAGTCAAGCTGCTCTTCCGTGATAACGTGCAATTTATAATAATTCGCTTTAGATATGATTTCGCTGTCTTGGAACGGGCCACCTGCTGCCTTGGTCCGTTTCTGCCAGAGTGCGATTTCGTATTCCATCAGCTACATTCGCCAATAAGTAGCTCATAGTCTCAAAAGCGAGAGCGAGAGAGAGAGAGAGAGAGAGAGAGAGAGAGAAATAGCCCAGACTTTAAGATTGCTCTAATTGTTCCAGCTGTACTACGTACCGAAATCTGCTACATTGTAATAAAGTGGACAATGGGCGCCGACGGAAGCCAGGTGCGGTGTCAAGGATCTAACCGGGCCTCTGTATATACAATGACCATCGGCCACCACGTACAGGGAATCAAACTTCTCCAGAAGTAAGGCGCTCGGCTGATGAATCGTACAGATTACCGTACGCCTTTCTAATTCCGCCAATCGTTTCATGAGAGCGACGCATTGGCTGGACGAGAAGGAATCCAGACCTGAAAGGACAATAATTCTCACTCTATCCTAGAATGCGATAATACACATTCTGCGATAAACGCATTTTGCAATCGTTTTCCACATCCAACGCATCGAGCAAGAAATGAGATTCGAGCGCAATCCCCTATTCTTGAACATATATCGCATACGAAAATGGCATTTTCGTATGCGACTCTCAATATTTGATCTTCATTCCTGGAGGCCGATTCTCAAAAAATATTGCATACAAAAATTCTAGGGAACTCTATAATATATGTAACGTATACTATAGCATTTTCGTATATTTTTATAAACGTTATTTTTCAAGAATACGGCCCCTGAATGATTACTACCCAGTCGTATTCGAAAAGTACCATACGATTTACATCGTATGGATCATGGCATTTAAAATAAAGATACATATGCGATAAATAATCAAAATTCTGCATAACAGTGAAAATTTTATATAACAATGGCAGCTTTAAAAAGGTTAATTCATTTTAAAGTAATAAATATTTTGGAAAATGCAAACATTGTGTTCGAAAAATACAGAAAGATTTCAACGTAATGATCAATTTGAATTAAAATGGAAAATGTAAACATTGTGTTCGAAAATACAGAAAGATTTCAACGTAATGATCCATTTGAATTAAATAACTTAGAGTTTGTAAGATTATTTCGTTTAAATAAAAATATAACACAAAGAGTAATTGATAGAGGAGAAGAGGGTAATATGTATCCATTTTCATTTTATTGAATAACTTTGTTTATAATTAATATTTTCTATTAAAACTTGAAAGGATTACATTTGTCAGAGTGTTGTTTGACAGATTCTAGATTCAAAGTAATGAAATATTTATTATTTAGAACTTGATTTAAAAAATTTAATGCATTCTATAATCAGTGAAAGAAAAAAGTGATGTAATATAGCTATCCATAAAAATAATATTAAAAAATTAGTTTTATTTAAAAGAAAACACAGTACTTTGTTACAAAATTATATATTTTTAATTTTCCATTGTTTAGAATTTTCCTGCGTTCAGAAGCTTTAGAAATACCATTAGAAATTTCATTAAAAATATCATTTTATCCCTCTTTAATATTAAACAACAAGCATAAAATGATGTGCTCTAATGTTTCTAAACACCGGTCTTTAGAATGACAATCGATTTTTCGAAAAAATATTTTGAGAAAATATTTTGCTTAAAAAACCATATTAACAAAATTCTATGTTATTGTTTTAACTTTGTATAACTCAAAATGTATACGGCCAAATAAAAAGTTAAATAACGAAAAAACGCTCGAGTGTATGTACCTTTGTGTGATAATACACTCAAGTTAAAGAATAATGAAAAAGTGTATGTAATTAAAGGTTAAAGGTGTACCTTAAAAAAGTTTAGAAGTACTCAATAGTAAAAATGCCTTATAACAATTGGCAGTCATTATGTATTGGCATATTAGCATCACTAAAAAATGACAGGCTACTAAACGAATAACTCCATAAACAATTGTTAGAATACGTCACTTAATAACGAAAATAATAGGAGTAACCATATTGTCTACAGTAGCCATAATACCCTCTTTTCCTCTATAGTAGAGGAATATAGTAATCCAGTTTCAAAATCAGCAATAGATGCGGAACAAAAGATAAAAAAAGCTGTATATGTATATTGATGTAAATACATATTTATACATATGTATAAATATATATATATATATATATATATATATATATATATATATATATATATATACATATATTAGGAGTATAAATAAGTTTCCGCCGTTTCACAAAAAATGGCGCTACTAGTATGTTATGGTTGAAATGGTCTGTTGTAAAACGTTATATCGTAAGGTTGGACATCTGGCAACAACATAACCTTAAAATATTAGCGATTTTGTATCAGCATCATATATCTTTTTTCGTGCGAAAATGTCGAGTTTTGAGCCGAATAAGCGTCATTTACGGGAGCTTTTGATTTACTTCTTTAATTTGGAGAAATCTGCAGCTGAGGCGCATCGATTGCTTGTAAAAGCATATGGTGAGGCTGCCTTAAGTGAGAGAAGTGAGTGGTTTCACAAGTTTAAGAACGGTGAATTTGACGTCGAAGACAAAGAACGTAGCGGAAGGCCGAAAGTGTATGTAGACGCGGAATTGAAAACATTATTAGATGAAGATTCGTGCCAAACGCAAGAAGCACTTGCACTTACATTAGGAGTGACTCAACCAGCAATTTCACATCGCTTAAAATCATTGGGAATGATTCAAAAACAAGGAAACTGGGTTCCATATGAACTGAAACCGAGAAACGTTGAACGCCGATTTTTCACATGTGAAACGCTGCTTGCCAGGCATAAACGAAAGGGTTTTTTGCATCGTATAATCACTGGTGATGAAAAATGGATCCACTTCAATAATCCAAAGAAGAAGAAATCATGGGGACCATCTGGCCATGCTTCAACATCGACAGCCAAGCCGAACATTCATGGAAAAAAGCTCATGTTGTGTATTTGGTGGGATCAGCTTGGTGTCGTGTATTATGAGTTGCTCAAACCGAATGAAACCATTACTGGGGCTCTCTACCGAACACAATTGATGAGATTGAGCCGAGTACTCAAGGAAAAACGTGCCCACAACTACTCCAGACACAACAAAGTTATTCTTCTGCATGATAATGCTCGTCCACATGTTGCGGCGCCGGTCAAAACTTACCTGGAAACACTCAATTGGGAAGTTTTACCCCACCCGCCGTATTCACCAGACATTGCTCCTTCTGATTACTACCTGTTTCGATCGATGGCGCATGGCCTGTCTGAGCAACACTTCACATCATATGAAGATACAAAAAATTGGGTCGATTTGTGGATAGCTTCAAAAGATGAAGCATTCTTCCGACGCGGTATCCGTATGCTGCCAGAAAGATGGGAAAAAGTAGTGGCTAGCGATGGACAATACTTCGAATAAAACATTAGGTACCGTTCTTTCACAATAAATGCCCAATTTTTGATAAAAAACGGCGGAAACTTATTTATACTCCTAATATATAATTTAAATTAAGAATTTTTTATCATGTAATTGATATTCCTAATGCTTACCAGTTGTTGGTTCGTCGAGGAATAATATTGTTACGAGCAAAAGAGGAACTTGTTCACTCGCGCTCTCACTCCGGAAAAGAACTAGACTTCTTTATCAAACACAAAATCACTTTAATTGTTAACCACCAAACACGACCATAACATCACACGCCAAACTCCAAAATCACAGACAGCTCATTTTTTAATAAACAAGGCCGTTGTCAAGGAGAACGCTTCACGGCCTTATTCACACCGCAGCCCGAAGGGCTGACACGGGTTACCGAGCGTCGCCTCGCAGGGACGGCTCGGCTCGTAACACTATCCCCCTTCTTCAAGGTTGTCGTCCCGACAACTAACGCCAAGGATTTCCAAAAGCTCTTTAATTTCTAGCTTGTGCGCTTGTCTCGTTCTTCGGACAAGGGGGAGGAGAAGACTAAATTTTCCAAGGACTCATCGCCATAAAGGCTCCCCAAGTCTCCGTCTCGGCATTTGCCCTAAGGCCCGCGGGAAAACCTTGGATCAAAAACACCGGGGCGAGACGGTCTTCTTAAGAACAAGAAATATTTCAGTGACTCTCTATACGATGTACATCATCTCAAAGGAGCCTTAGAACTGAAATGAAAAACAAAATCCGACAAATATTCTTTTGTAAATAACATAACTCTGAAAAGAAAAAGCTTTAGTCAGACATCCTATGAACTCATCTCCCAAGGTGAAGATTTCTAGAAAAAAACACGACGACTTGCTGCTCTACCCCGGGTCACTGACACGGGTTACCGAGCGTCGCTCGCATTATTCCAAAACTTACACTTTTTAGGAGAAAAAGAAAATGTTTAGATGTTTTTTCCTACCCCAATTTTTTACTTTGGGTAACTCAACACCCACGATTCAAACTAAAATGACGATTTCCTGCTCTACCCTGGGCTCCTGCCACAGGTTACCGAGCGTCGTCCACTTCTGAGACCCATTTGTAAGACAAACCCATTTGTTCAACCCCGGATCTCAGTTATGGGTTACCGAGTTGTCTTCTAAAATACTGAATCTTATGATAATCTCCTGTCACGGGGGCTTTAAGCGTTGTCTGTGTCACTTCCAAATCAACAACAAATAAATTTTGCGGGCTCTGATTCTCTATTCTTACTCCAATTGCCTTTCCAAATACGGTGCTAACCTATCCGCATGAACCACTTTTTTCCTATGTTTCAATGATTTCTGGATACAGAATACCACTTCGCTAAGTTTCCTCATTATCTTATAAGGACCCTCCCAATTTCTTTGTAACTTAGGAGCTTTCCCTTTAACTCTTCGAGGATTAAACAACCAAACCTTTTGCCCTTCCTGAAAAAGAATTTGCTTAACCCCTCGATCATACCTGTTTTTCACTCGAGTAGACCTTAAATCCATTCGTTCCCTAACGTCATTATGTATCGATTCCAACTTTTTTCTTAACCCTCTAACATAATCTTCATCAGAATTTTTTTCAAATTCTGGAGGACTTCCTCGCAACAAATCTAAAGGAAGTCTTAAATCTCGGGCAAAATATAACTCAGCAGGAGTTACACCAGTGGTTTCATGTTTTGAAGATCTGTACGCTAGAAGAAACATTGGAACCCAATGATCTCAATCCTGTTGATTCTCGGAAATAAATTTTGATAAATAACTAATTATAGTCTGATGTTGGCGCTCTACCTGTCCATCAGACTGAGGATGTAAGGGAGTCGTCCTTGTTTTCCTAATTCCAAGTATACGCATTAATTCCAAAAACACTTTAGATTCAAAATTCCTTCCTTGATCGGTATGAATTTCTAAAGGAACTCCATGTCTAGAAATAACTTCTTTGACTAAAATCTCTGCTATCGTATTAGTCCTAATATTCTTAAGTGGAAAGGCTTCTACCCACTTGGAAAAACAATCAACGATAACGAGTAAATACTTATTTCCAGAAGAAGTTGGAGGAAGAGGCCCAAGTATATCCATTTGTATTCTCTCGAATGAAGCTCCTACATTATAAATTTGTAAGGGAGATTTTCCTTTTCCGGAAGGACCCTTTTTAGAAACACAAATTCTACAAATTCTACACCATTCTTCAACATCTTGTTTACACGTAGCCCAGAAAAATCTTTTACGAATTTTCTCCAGAGTTTTATTAATCCCAAAGTGACCTCCAATAGAAGAATCGTGCGCTTCTTCTAAAATTCGTCTAATATGCGTACGCGGAACAACTAGTTGCAAAACTTTTGATTTCAAATTTGGAGACTCCCATTTCTTATAAAAAATACCATTTCTCAAAACAAGTGCATCCCAATATGACCAATAGATTTTACAAGAAGCATCTTTAGAAGCAACCTCTGTCCACGAGGGTCGTTCTCCTGAGACTTTGTTTTGATAGATGAAAGAAATGCTAGGATCTTCTTTTTGATCTTTTTGCCACTCTTCTAAGTTTTCTCCTTACAAAATAAGACGTCTTACAATCCCTCCCTCTAATAAGCTATTTCTCATTTCCACCTTAGCACAATATTGACACCCGTAATCTTCACACAGTCGTCGAGAAAGACCGTCAGCGTTTTTATGATATTGACCTTTCCGATGGATCACTTCAAATTCATATTGCTGAAGCCTTTCCATCCAACGGGCTAGCTGTCCTTCTAAATCTTTAAAGGACATTAACCATTTTAGAGAAATATGGTCTGTTCGGACCGTAAATTTCCGTCCGTAAAGATAGTGACGAAAAGTTTTTATAGAATCAACAATAGCTAACAATTCTCGACGCGTTGTACAATAATTCCTTTCAGCTTTGGAAAATACTCGACTAAAATAAGCAATGACTTTTTCTTCTTCACCTTGCTTTTGTGACAAGACTGCGCCAATTCCTACATTTGAAGCGTCAGTATCTAAAACAAATTCCCCGTCTCCCTTTGGAAAAGAAAGAATGGCAGACAATGTTAATGCAAGTTTCAGCTTATCAAAAGCTCTCTGACATTCCTCATCCCAAAAGAAGTTTACTTGATTTTCAGTTAAAGCATATAACGGTTTAGCTATAGACGAAAATTCTTTAACAAATCTACGATAATATGAGCAAAATCCTAAAAAACTACGAATATGCTTTTTATTATGCGGAATTGGCCAATCTTTTACAGTTGCAATCTTTTCTGGATCCGTTGTAACGCCCTCAACTGATACAATGTGACCTAAGTATTTAATTTTTCTTCCAAAAAGAACACATTTTTTAGGATTAATCTTTAAGTTCGCGAATTCGAAGAAACACCTTTCTCATGTTTTCCAACATTTCTTCAAAATTTTTGCCGAATACAATAACATCATCGAGGTAAACTAAACAAATCTTTGATAATAAATTTTGCAAAATCTTCTCCATTAATCTTTCAAAAGTCGCAGGGGCGTTACACAACCCAAAAGGCATCACATTAAATTCCCAAAGACCATTACCGATAGAAAAGGCAGTCTTTTCTTTATCTTTCGAAGAAATTTTTATTTGCCAATAGCCGCTTTTCAAGTCTAAAGAGGAAAACCAATCGTTACCTGTTAATTGATCGAAGATGTCATCAATCCTTGGTAACGGAAAAGAATCTTTTTTAGTAACATCATTTAATTTCCTACACAAAATCTGATAGTTCCATCTTTCTTTTTTACCAAGACCGCCGGAGAAACCCAGGGACTTCGAGATTCTCTAATAACTCCATATTCCTTCATATCCTGACTAATTTTTTTTACCTCTTCTCGCAAATGAATTGGAATCCGTCGAGGTGTCTGTTTTATTGGGGAAGAATCTTTTACATTAATGACATGTTCAACAATATCACAATTCCCTGCAACAATTTCATCAGAAAATACATCCTGAAATTCAATCAAAAATTTCGCAAAAATTTCTTTCTGACTTTCCTCCAAATTTTCTGAATCCTTAATAAAAAGCTCTTTCAAAATATCAGGAACTTGCCTGGAAAAACTTTCCATACGAGAACATCTTAAAATATTTTTTTCACTAGATAAAAATTGAGTTCCAAAAGCGGAATCAAATACATTTTTTAAATTCACGATTTTAAGAAAATCTACTCCTAAAATACAATCATCACTAATGTCAGCAATTAACATTGGAATCTCTACAGAATAATCTCCAAGTTGAACTTTCACAACTGTCTTGTATTTAATTAAAATTTTCTCCCCCGTAGGATATTTCAAACCACAATCAAAAATCTCGACTTTCTGTTTATTAAAATCGACAAAACTACTATTTAAAATTGATACATCAGAGCCCGTATCTATTTTAAAGACACAATATTTATTATTTACTTCTCCAGAATAGCAAAACTCATTTAAATTACATTTAATTCTGTTTAATCTATAGGAATGTTTAATTCTCTTTCCCATAACCCTCGGGGCTCTTCTTCCCTTAGTCAAACTCACCCCGTCAAGTTCGACTATACCCCGTTTCCCAATTTCCCGAGACATTCAAAACGTAAATGTCCTTCTTTCCCGCAAAGCCAACATTCCATTCGATTTTTATTTTCGTATCTTTTTCCATTTCCATTTTGTTTTATGAATTTACTTTTATTTCCATCTTTACCCTGTTTCTCTTCTTTTTCAACATCACTCTCTCCTTTCCTTAAACTGAAATAATTCTCTTTTCTTTTATAAAAATTAAAATTACTTCTTTTTTTCTGTTCAAAGTAACTTTCCTGGATAGATTTTACTGTCTTGGCTCTTTCGATCGCTACTTTTAAGGATGATGTTCCCTCTAACTGAAGAGTTCTCCTTATGAAACCGTCCGATATCGCAGAAACAAATTGTGCACAAGCAATTTTGTCCCGAACGGAATGTGGACATTCGGGATACGCAAATTGAGACAATCTCTCAATTTCTGCCCCAAAAGCAGCAAAATTTTCCCCAAACTTTTGTTTCCTATTCGTAAATTGACAGTAATAACTTTGTAAAGAATGAATTTCCCCGAATCGCAATTCTAATTTTGATTTTAATTCCGCGAACTTAAAATTATCCAAATCTTGAACATTTTCTAATACCGCGCGAGCTTTTCCTCTTAAGCACGAAACGAGCACGGCAGTTTTCGTCTCCTCATTCCAACGACTCGCCTGAGCAATTAAGTTAAACTGCGAAAAGAATTCACGTAACGGAGTACTTCCGTCAAAAGTATCTGGTTTTAATTTAAAACCCGACCCATTGTTTAACAAAATTCGAGAGGTTTCCTCCTCTCCCGTGATAACAGTTTCTCTCTCAAGAGGCAAAATGTTCTGATCGCGTGCATCTCTGGTTTTATTAGCGGCACTATTACAAGAAAGACTTAACTGGTTTTCTTGAAGATGCCGGAGTTCCATTTCTCGTTGTCGCAGAAGCGTCACAAGATCCTCCTGCTGCCGTATCTGTAGCGCGCGCTCTTCGCGCATCTGTTTAAGCTCCTCCATCGCCGTCCGAAGAAGCGTCTCCGCGCTCGACGTTTCACCTTCAACACTTTCAGGAGTCCGCTCAATTCCCGTTGTTAACATTGCATGCCCGGCGTCTCCTGAGGAACGTGTGCAGATCCCTCGGCGTGGGGTATTTGTAAGAGGCATTGTACGAGGTGTGTTCAAAAAGTATCGCGAATTTTGAATTTTCGCGGGTTACGTATATTCGAATTTCGATCTTTTTGTGGCGTTATGTTACTCATGTCTCTCACTTATGCCGACAAGCTCGGCCATTTTGAATGTTCACTTAATTGTTGACAGCTGCTTTGCTTGCACGTGTTTTGGATCGTCTTCGATTTTTACCTATTCAAAAAAATGGATCAAAGAACCTGTATCAATTTTGTGTGAAAAACGAAATTAAGTGCGCGGATGCATTCCGAATGTTGACTGTGGCATACGGAGAAGCTACCTTGGACCAAAGCAACGTTTATCGGTGGTACAAAATGTTCTCAGAAGGCCGAGAAGATGTGAACGACGAAGAGCGTGCCGGACGCCCGAGCACTTCAACAACAGACGAAAAAATTAATGAAGTGGAGAAAATGGTATTGGCCAATCGTCGAATCACCGTTAGAGAAGTTGCTGAGGACCTAAACATATCGATTGGCTCGTGCCATTCGATTTTTATCAATGATTTGGGCATGAGACGGGTCGCCGCGAAATTCGTACCAAAATTGCTCAATTGCGACCAAAAACAGCATCGCATGAACATTGCTAATGAGATGTTGGACTCTGTCCGCGACGACCCAAATTTGCTCCAGAGGGTCATAACTGGTGACGAATCGTGGGTTTATGGTTATGACGTGGAAACCAAAGCTCAATCATCTCAATGGAAGCTGCCGCACGAACCAAGACCGAAAAAAGCGCGCCAAGTTCGGTCGAATGTGAAAGTTTTGCTGACAGTTTTCTTCGATTGCAGGGGCGTGGTGCATCATGAGTTCTTGCCACAGGGTTGAACGGTCAATAAGGAATATTACCTGCAAGTTATGCGCAATTTGCGCGAAGCAATCCGACAGAAACGCCCGGATTTGTGGAAGAACAAAAATTGGCTTTTGCACCACGATAACGCCCCTGCTCACACATCGTTGCTTGTGCGCGACTTTTTGGCCAAAAACAACACACTAATGATGCCGCAGCCACCGTATTCCCCAGATCTGGCCCCCTGTGACTTTTTCTTGTTCCCTAAACTGAAGAGGCCCATGAAAGGACGACGTTACGCTACGCTTGACGAGATAAAGACGGCATCGAAGGAGGAGCTGAACAAGATAAAAAAAAATGATTTTTTGAAGTGCTTCGAAGATTGGAAAAACCGTTGGCACAAGTGTATAATATCTCATGGGGATTACTTTGAAGGGGACAAAATAGATATTCACGAATAAGTAAATAATTTTTGAAAAAACACAAAATTCGCGATACTTTTTGAACACACCTCGTATGTCGTTTCTCTCTGTCCGTCCGTTCTATCCCGGACGAGCCACCAAAATGTTACGAGCAAAAGGGGAACTTGTTCACTCGCGCTCTCACTCCGGAAAAGAACTAGACTTCTTTATCAAACACAAAATCACTTTAATTGTTAACCACCAAACACGACCATAACATCACACGCCAAACTCCAAAATCACAGACAGCTCATTTTTTAATAAACAAGGCCGTTGTCAAGGAGAACGCTTCACGGCCTTATTCACACCGCAGCCCGAACTCGCCTCGCAGGAACGGCTCGGCTCGTAACAATATTGAAGGATTAGTTAGGAGTTCTAAAGCGATATCAAGCTTCTTTTTCTGTCCTCCCGATAATTTTCCGCATAAAGTGTCGTAGCAATGGCTCAGCCCTAGCATCTCCAACAACTTTGAAACCTGCACACGTACAACAGGCGTAAAAACTATTCTATTTCTATAAAGTTTCATTTTTATAAATATAATTGCAAGGCCCAGCAATATTCAGATCAACATTCAGATAACAATGAACATAACCCATAAATTAAACGTGTCATGAAGAAAAAAGTTTATGAGAAGCAGTCGTGGATCTTTCTCAAATTGCCTTTCGAAACTGAACATAAGTTCTTATAAATAGGGGTCAGACTTCGGAGAAGAATTTACGACGCAACAATTAAAGTGGACAGACAATTGTGACAAACCTGAGTGTGCTTATAAGCGGAGCTGATTGTGCAGCCAAGTTTCAAATGAGCGGCTAAAGTCATGGTTTCTCCGACGGTGACGTATGGTGTGAGAATGGTATCCTGCTGTATGTAACACGACATCTTCTTCCATAGTTTGCTCTATAGTTCACAAACTTTACCGTTGATCCGTACTTCTCCGCTCACACCCTTTACCCTATGCAATGCCGTCGTTATATTTGTATATGAATAATTACGTTGCTAAACAAATATTGTAAATTACTGACTGCCTTCTGGTGAAAGATTAGAAAAAAAACATGAGATAAAGTTACATAATAGTTATAAATGTATTCAACTTTGCGAGGATGCTAAAGTATCGCAAATTACGGGCATTTACAGACATTACTACATATCTTCGAATTTACGTTACAAAATCACAAAAACTTTTTTTAGAATTGAAATATGCGTAAAAAGAAGATGCGCTCAGGTCAATTTTACAAGAAAATCGAACAAAAATTTAATAAATCATTAAAAATTTACTCGTATATCCGTCACCTAAGGTTTACTTTACCTTAAAGGTGGAAGGTCATATAAAATCGATTTTTTTTATTGCGTACATTTTTATATATGTATTAACCGTTAAACACGTAAGTGGGTCTAAGAGACTCCATATGAAGTTTGGAACGCTTCCTCTGTGAAGACGGAATGAGATAGGAAGTTCGGACCAAGACATAAAAAAAGTTTGAAATCTCCTCTTTCGATTGATATGGTTGATCAACTTTTTTGGTCAACTAAAATTCGAACGGTACGGCAGCAAAATTTTGTTAGGGTCAATGCGACCCATATAGTGTGTAAGTGAAACCTTTTTTGTGAGTATTTTACATAAAAAAGCTGGACAAAATACGTTCGAACAGGTGGGTTCGCGGATGTTACTTGCACATACTCTGTCAAAAATAGGAATACTATAAAATGCTGTAGAAAAAAGAGTTTTTCCGAAATATATCATAAAACACATCAATTTTCAATTTTAGACACGATTTAATTAAAAATACCTCATATTCGTTTTGTAACATAAGTACATCTTTTAATAGAAATGACAATGATATAATTTTTTTAAAGTATGAATCTTTAGCTTTAAAACGCCGTACTGTAAAATCTTTAAAAGTTTTTTGTTGCAAAGATATGACTTTAAAAAAAAAAGTGGATTTTTAGATGCCCAAAAATACCTCATATTCTCCATGTTACATAATTATACTTTTTAAAAAAAATGACTTTGCCAAATTTTATTTTGAAAATGTGACTATTTAGCTTTAAAACGCCGTATTTGAAAGTCCTTTAAAGTTTTTGTTGCAAAGATATGATTTTTTCGACGCCTAAACTATACTCTGCAGAATTGCGTTCTTTTGCACTCACTTTTCATTATTATTCTCCCCGTGCATATAAATATACAAGAAATATTTTTTATAAATGTCTTCTTTATCCCAAAATACTGAATGCATGGTGCACCTCTATTAATGATTCTCCGTACATTAATATTGAAGCTTTAAATTGCATAAAAGAAAAAACTGCTTTAGTCAATTTTCCGTTATATGCTGGCATTACATTCGATGAAATCGGCTATCAGAAAAATAGTTGAATATGACGGCTCAAAATATTATGGCTATGTCGATTTTGGGTTTGATTCTAATTCTAATTGCATGCTTGTTGCTAAAGAAGCTTTAGTATTTTTATTGACATATTTGAACAAAAACTGGAAAATTTCTGTTGCCTATTACTTTATTAATGGTATAAATGCTGAGGAAAAAAAACTCTTTGGTTAAATTGTATTTCTGCGGTGCATGACTATGATATAAAAGTGCGGCGGTGGCAACGACTCACGCCAAGATCTCTTGGTAGAGGCGCGGAACTCCACACCCCTGGTCATGAGTCAACCGTGCCAACGGAGAGGAGAAAGGATGTAGATTTCTCCGATTACCAAGATCTCTTAGTTGAGTTTAACTTGAGCCCGTGAATCGGCGGTCTAGGAGTCGGAGTGCTAACTGCCAAAATCTTTCAGCGGAAGCTAAGTTTTCTTAACTTTGGAGCTAGCTCGGGAGACTGTCTTTATTGTGAGATACAATTGATGTGCAGGGAATCGTGCAAAAATTAGGGAATCTTGAATCGGACCAATTGAGATAGAAATGCATCTTGAACTTTTATTAAAATTATACTCAATGTACACTCAATGGGCTAGCGCCTGCAACAAGAATACAAGTAATTCATTTCTTGCAAACTAAACTAAAAATATTGCAACTTAGTAATTAAAAGAATATTACCTGCTATGCACTTGCACGTATAAAATTTTGATTTATCACGCTTACGATTAGACAAAGAAGAAGGAGAACGACCATACACGCAGTGCATAGAGATACAACAGTACGCTAGATAGTCTCACGAACTAACAAAGAACTACTTATCATCGCCATCTACAAATACTTAAACCCAACAGAGACACTTCTTTGCGGAACATTGAACTATACTCTAACTGGAATGGGCACTAGCCGCCCAAAAACATGACGAGAGAGAGCCATTTCGAAGGGCCACCTCTCTTTGTCAGTACAGTCACGTTAGAAAGTTTTGCAGTACCGGCACATGAGAATAGATAAACGAGCGACTTGAGTGACATACATAAATAAAACAAAAGCAAAATTGTATTATATTTTTTTAAGTATTTAATTAACCTTTTAAGTAAAAGTTAATTTCTTCCTCGTTTTCACAAATTCCGTTACATGCTGTATCAACATGAAAACAAAGAAGAAATTTAACTTTTGAGTAGGAATGTAAGATGAATGCTGACGCATGCGCAGAGAACGCTTAGAAAAAGAGAGGTGGCCCCTCGCATCATGCTATTTCTATCACGTTTTCCGCTTACGGACATTATATGGCAGCGCCCATTCCAGTTAGAGTATAGTTCAATGTTGCGGAAGGAGATTTAGAAAGAAGCCACCTTCGTAGAAGCGGCACTTATATACCCGCATCTCGTGAGGAGGGGATGTTTGGGGAGCGGTCGGTACGTCAACGAAGAGAGGATTCGCCGCCACTCGAGATCGGCAGCGACCATCACTTCGGTCGCTTGTACGGCGCGTGCGCGCAGAGAGTGCCTCGACGCGCGGATACGTGTTCGCGCGCTACGCGTATTTGAATTATTATTGGCGCTATGCGCCTCTTCTTTGCTGTCCGGCGAGTAGCCGGACAGCCTGGAGCGGTGGATGGTCCGACGGAGAGCGGCAAGGCGGTTCGTTATAATGTTTATATGACGACGGCTAATTGATATCTGTTTCGTGCTTCGTGAACAGCGAGTTTCTCTGCCTCCTGATTAGTCGCAGAGGGAAACGCGAAGAGTACCGAATTTCACGAAGTTTACCGATCTTACCAATACTATTATAAGTGGAGATAGAATACAACTCCGAGCGAAACGTCTCCACATGTACACAAAATATCATAATAAATATGAAACAGTATCAGTGTTCTCAATTCTCGGATAACTCACTCGGTAAATTCAAGTTCAAATTCTTTGCATTATTTAGTTTAATAACTTGTGAATGTAGATGACGTCGATACATAAATTACTCATTGTTTTCTCTTATCTTTATTCTCTTATCTTATCTAAGATAGTTAGTCTTATCGTACTTATCGTATAGTCTTAACATTGACAATAACAATAGTTTCTTAGAAGTCTTTAAGATCGAGAATTTCTAATTTTTTATAAAAATTTCAAAATTCCCTAATGCAAATTCAAAATAATAACTTTGAAAGTCACACAATTTTCAAATACATATTTTACGAAACAAATGCAATGAATTTTTTAAAATAACTACAAAGAAATACAGTTATTATTAAGTTCATTTAAAGTGAAAATTTCTAAGGTCTTGCGCACATTGGAAGAATATTAGATATTAGAAATTGGAATTAGAATTTTAGAATTAGTTTCCTCAATAAACACTATAGATAAATAATAAGTTATGTTGTGCTTTGTTGATGTGCTATATCTTATTAATCCACTGTGCATTATATTCAATATTCATTGAAGGAACTGATTCTAAAAAGTTTTTCTTATTTTTAATATTTAATATTCTTTTGTAGCTATTAAGAATCTAGTATAGCGGATTTACACTTTTTAAATGTTACTTTGCACAATTAAAAGTAAACGTCTTCATATATATCTTCATATTCTCACATATAAATTATCATCTAAATCCATACACCGCACATTTTGGACCCACTTTAAATTTCCCATTCAAAAGGTTAATATTGAATGTAATCGAAACGTTATTTGTCATTCTTAAACCTCGGACAACTCACGGTGAATAAATTCTAGTTTTTTTTTTTTTTTATTTAATATTGTATGTATTGTATGTTTATAAATGTAACCGACAACAGAGAGAAACCTGAGATTTTCTAATATGAGTGTATTTTCATACTCAATCAATCTCGAATGACGAAAACAGGAAAATTGCAACTTACAATAGTTGTTAGATGCAGTATTATCTGAAACTTTGTTTTCATAATAGAATTCCTCTATCGAATCATATTACAAGTATTTACAAATGCGGTTCGATGTATTATCTTGCAAATGGTCAGGTTTCTATTTTGAGCGTACTTCGCGCAGAATAATGATATTTAACTCTGCCGAACTGCTCAATAAAATTCGTAGAAATAAAAATAAAAAGCGCAAAATAATAAGATTAATTCATTCAGACAGCATGTTGTGGAATGCACAATAACAGGATAATAATAGATATACAAAATGATTATCCGTAACACTTTAAATGCACTCAAGGATGAGGTTCGCACGTGCATAAAGGAAAAACAAAATTCCAAAAAGTAATTTGCGTACATGTTAATTTTAAAGCACGTATGTGAAGAACAATCTTTAAATTTTTGGTACTTACGTGAAACCGGCAAGAGCATTCAGCAATGTCGATTTTCCAGCCCCGGACGGCCCCATTATAGCAACTAATTCGCCGGATTTAAATTCGCCTTTAACGCCGTGCAGAATTTCCTTCTCGCCTGCAAAGAGAGCAAGATGCAATTAAATTGCAATTAAATTATTGCATCATTCAACATGCAATAATTCACAATTAACATATCTCAGACGCGTACGTGAAAAAATATTTCTTAATTTTAGCTCGATCCATGTGAATGCGTAAGAGATAAAAAAGAAAGCGTGGGCATGTGCTATAGAAAATCATGTATCTTTAGTCAAACCGCAAAAATTTATATAACAGATTAAGGCTTGTTATTTTACAGTTTTATACAAATATAACTACTTCAAGATTATTTTGAAGTCATTGATTCTAGATATTTACATGATATCTTATTTGCGCAAAAATGAATCGTATGAGAATATATTGAAAAGAGTTTGATAAAAATAATAAAGTCTAGATGAAAACTGTTAAACTTTATTGAAATAATTTCAATTAAATATTCAGTTAATATAAGTAAATATTTAAAAACCAATTAATAATCTAATGCTTACTATTATTATATTTAGTTACTATCTATTAAAATAATTAACATTAACCAAGTGTTACGTCCGCCGGTTTAGAAACTGGGGCATAATTTATTTTGGTTTTTTATATTATATTTGGTCGGTGTCACCAGTTGTTATAAGTGTAGATGATATGCCCACCATTACAACAATTATTATTAAGAATAGATGAAGAAAATTGGAAAGATTTTGGGAAATTGTGTAGGGTACATTTGAATTCTTGGCTGCGTGAATGAGTGTGCGTGGGATTATAGTTTAAATAAAAGTGCCGTATTTGATGAGCAGCCAGTACACGCAATCATCATGCGATCTTGAATTTATTGTTTTATTATTACTTCTATTTCTAATTGTAGCGACAAATATTACAAAAAATAAACGACTTTGTGTAGCCGCTCCAATTTCAGTTATATACATTCTAATTCAAAGATGTTAACTGTGTTAAACTTATTTTTATATTTCAAATTTCTTGTTATTACAATTTCTTGTTATTACAATTCATATTAATTGTATTTTTAAAAAATTAACTGCATTAAAAATTATTTTGACGCATATATATAGTTAATGTGAAAAGAAAGAAAATTTTTATACGCTAGACGTAACACCAGTATTTTATACCATAACTTGATTATTATTACTAAACTCCTATTTTCAGTGTAATGAAAAAATACTGTGTACAAAGAAATAAAATTTGAAATATTTCACTGGAATTAGTAATAAAGGCAATTTTATTTTTTCCTTTGCATAAGTACAAAAAATAGATTTATTATATAGGTACAGAGTGTCAGAAAATATTCATTTATGCTCTTGTGGGTTGATAGAGCAAGTCAAACGAAAGTCCTTTGCTATTTTTCATAATTTGCAACAGTTATCGAGATCAAAATTAATAAATTCGGCAAATAAGCATATACTTTCCCTATCCACAGCACGCGGGGACCGCCCTTCGGTCACTAAGTCAGTGGCAGCCGCGGTAGGCGGCAAGGTGAGAAGGAGGAAGCAGCAATGGCTGTCTTAAGCTGGGTACATACTAGTAAACAAACATCGAACGAACAGCAATTGTATTATACTTATAAATGCTTATATCGCGCACGAATTCTTTTTGATGTATTGCCTCATGAGGGAATCAAGCCGAACGCGAATCGAACGTTTTATTCGTAATCACTTTAGCATAATATCTACTAAATAATAACAATGAACGTTCAAAATTGCTGTTTGTTCAGTGTTCGTTCGCTAGGTCTGTACCCAGTTTTACCCGCCTCACTGCCTGCCGCGGCTGTCATTGGTTTGACGATCGACGGGCAGTCTCCGCGTGCGATGGGTAGGAAAAGTACGTGCTCATTTGCCGATTTTATTAATTTTTATCTCGGTAACTATTGCAAATTTTGAAAAATGATAAAGAACTTTTCTTCGCAGTTTGATTTGCTCTATCAATCCACGAAATCACGGGCAAAGTTTTTCTGACACCCTGTATATACGTACAAAAATACCGCTCTCCTATTATTAAAAACCATGACAAATATTTCATTAAATTTAATACTATTTTTAGTTTTTAAGACTATTTTTGGAAATATTTCTTTAAGACGTTTTAAGACGAAGAAATCCGTAAGATGTTTTATGGTCGAATTTGAGACTTTGTTTTATGTGGATTATTTTGCTTTCAACCTTTCATAATATCCTATTGGTATTCTATTGCGTTCTTTCCAAAATTGTCGAGATGATTATCGTTATTATAATCACGGTTTCATGAATAAACTCTTGTACGTTGCATTTTCAAAAAGTGTCGCGAGACTTTCTCCGTTTAAAACTTTCTTCGTTTATCGTATAGCTACGCGATACAAATACTTTCTCTTCAAGAGGACCGGTACACTTGGACACCGTACAATTAGACACCGTGCAAATAGACACGGTGCAAATAAACACGATATTTTGAATATGGTTCCATTACCGGTACCAGACACCGTTCAGTTGCATACCGCTCACTTGCACCGTTTATTTGCGCACGAAAAGACGCTTCCGAAATTATAGTCTCATTTGATGCGTTTTTGCATGAAATAAACGAATCTGGCAGAAAAAAGTGTCGGACTGCCTCGCAAATCGACATATTAATCATTAAAGTTGACGACTATTGAGGTTAGGATAGCATTTAAAATATTTTTGTCGCCCCCCCCCCCCCAAGAGTAGTAAAGTTGATTTTTTTGATGTTATGTGGTAGATTCTGTGATACCATTGTAAACCTATAAATTTCAATCAAAAGTTAATTTTTATTTAGTGCCTTGAGAATTGTGAGGCTTGAAAGCTACAGTGTACTATAACTTTCAAGCCTCATAACTCGGAAAGTGCTTAACAAAAATAAACTTATTTATAGTGTTTGGAAAACTCTTGACACCAGCTATTAGATTCTGGAATCATAAATAGGGTGTTCTATTTAAAAAAGTTAATGTGATTTTGATCTGACCTTGGCAACGCCATTCAAAGTCAAACTGATAAAATCAGTAAATAGATATTTTGAAACCCTACCACTTTGATGTGAAACGTTTTTTTCTAAAATGCTTAGTTTTCGAGATATTTCGGCGTTCTGGTACTTTTTCTCCACCCTGTACATGTATATGACTCAGACATATACATTATTATTATTAGATCCCAGATTCAATTCCCGACTGACAATGAGATATTATTTTTTACAATAAATTTTTTACAGAATTTGGAGGGAAGGAAGGAAGAATTCTTACTGCGATATTAGATTGAATAATAATAAAATGCTTATAAGCATTATTATTAAATGAAATTGATTGTCGATTTAATATTGTGCACCCAGATCCAATTTGGGACTGTGTTTCAAGATTGAAAAATTTATCGGTTTGATAAACTTGAAAATGTAAAAATATAAAAGCACAAAATATATCAATACTAACAATAAATGACTGGTCAAGGCTCTTTAATTTGCTATTCTTTCACATATTGACCTTTGTCTTCTTATTATTAACACTTTTTATTATTATTACATTTTATTTTCTTGTTGACATTGTACTTACTGATTGAGAAATTGCGTATGTTCCATTCCCTGACGCGGTAGCGTATGTCGCGGAACGACAGGTCCAGCTCAGGTGGACGGTTCCCTCTCTTTGGGAAGGAGTGCTTCTTCCGTTGTAAGACATTATTGTTGTCTATGATAGCCGTGTCTCGCATGTCGTCCTGGTTGCCATGATCGAACTGACAATAGCCCACAGACGATCGTGACGATGAACAATGCGTCAGGGTGGTCATCGCGACGGGATGGAGATAAAACGATGATTCGAAGCGCAAGCCTTTGCTTTCGTACGTAATACAATAAAAATGAAGATGAAACAAGCTTCGAGTGTCATTCGGTCCTGTTTGAGCACTCGCGTTATCTGTTCACGGCACTTCCTTTTAATTTTCCCGTACTCGCCGATCACAGATGAAATATCTATCGTGTTGACTCACGTGCTTCACGTTGACTCTTACATATCTTATTAATTCAATCTGAAACAAGAAATCAAAGGAATACCTGTCAATTAGGTATTTTAACTTAACTTAACTTGCTAACTATTTGTTAAAACATCGTTTGTATGCAAACATTAATAATATTCATTGATAATTAAGCAAGAAGAACAGGCGTAAAAAAGTACGCTAGAAAAAGTTATAAACAACGGCGCTAGTTGTAATAATAACTTGATTACGTAACAGTAAAGAAAAAGAAAATATGCGGCCGCTTAAAAGCTTAAAATTAATTTGAAGTCATCACAGAAAACAGATTTGCGCAAAATATGCTGCAAGTTATCAAGTAATTTTTTATTTTGTTAAATATAGAGAATAGGATATCATAGTTGAGAAAAAAAATGTAAAATATTTCAAAAATTTACAGAGCTTAGAAATATTTTACAACAATCAAATTTGATGTGCTTACATGTGGTATTAGGAATCATATTCCAATACATTTGCAAATGGATTATTAATTACATATCGCGCCATTAATGAAAGAGTATAAATATGAAAATGTCGGATAAATGCAATGTCGAAGAATAATTACGCAAAAAACTTATTTTGATTGAACTGTTAGACCAAGTTGCAAAAGACACCTGCAAGAGGCAAAGCGTCGTCTTTAACAAAAAAGAGATGATACCGAATTACTTGCGTATTTTATGGACTGTGTATCAGTAGTGGATGAATAGCTGTGGCAAAACTTTTGAATTTTATCACTAATTGTAAATACGGCTGAGAACTTACGTTTCACTTAATGCTTATAAAACTTACAAGTATTATTTGTTCTTATTTAATAAATAGTATGGATGAAATGATTCTATACTGTAAGCGTCAAGTGAATTGCACTCCGAGAAGCAAAATTATGGAACCTATGTCAGCAGCTACGAAAATAAAATTATTCGGTACCAAGAAAACGATTAAATATATGCAAATTGATTAGCAACTGTTAATCTAATCAGCAGACAAGAGAACAAACCCATTATATATAAATGAGTGATTAGTTTTCAAGAAAAGGAAGGATAAATATCTTTTTAAAATATTTTTTTACGATGATAAATAATTTTGTTTTCTTTTGCATTATACAGGGTGTTCGAAAATCGTTACTTATGCCCTCGTAGATTGATAGAGCAAGTCAAACTGAGATGAAAAGTCCTTTACCATTTTTCAATACTCGTAATAGTTACCGAAATAAACATTAATAATATTCGGCGAATGAACGCGTACATTTCCTGCCCACTGCGCGCGGGGATCGCCCGTCAGTCGCCAAGCTAGGAGTAGGAGCAGTCGCGGTAAGGAGAAAGAAGCAACAATGGTTACCGGCCACCGCGCCGGTAAAGCGCGCCCCACCACCTTCTGCCTGCCTTTCGATCTCCTCCGCACTACCGACGGGCGGTCGCCGCGCGCAGTGGGCAGAAAAAGTACACGCTCATTTGAAAAATTTTATTAATTTTTATTTCGGTAACTATTGCGAGTATTGAAAAATGGACTTTTCTTCTCAGTTTGACTTGCTCTATCAATTCACGAGAGCATAAATAGCTATTTTCGGACACCCTGTATATGCAATTCTTAACCCTTAAACACGTAAGTGGGTCTGAGAGACCCCATATAAAGTTTTAAATGCTTGCTATGTGAAAACGGAATGAGATAGGAGGTTCAGACCAAAACGTAAAAAAAGTTTGAAATCTCCTCTTTCGATTGATATGGTTGATCAACTTTTTTGGTCAACTAGAATTCGAACGGCACGGCAGCAAAGTTTTGTTAGGGTCAATGCGACCCATATAGTGTGTAAGTGAAACTTTTTTGTGAGTATTTTATATAAAAAAGCTGGACAAAATACGTTCGAACAAGTCGGTTTGCGGATGATACTCGCATATATTTTGTCTAAAGTTGGAATATTATAAAATGCTGTAGAAAAGGGAGTTTTTCCGAAATATATCATGAAACATATCAATTTTCAATTTTAGAAACGATTTAATTAAAAGACGCGGTCACGACTCGCGCTTGTTTTTTAAAAGAAAACTTTTTTCATCTCTGAATCTCTCTGAACGAACGAAGCGAGAGAGACCGAGAGCCTTTTTTACTCAGCGAGTTTAAGCATAAAGAGATTATCAGATCTCCGCAACGACTAAACCATCACGTTCTGAGTAGTCTCAATCGATAGCTTGGGAACGAATTGCATAACAAAAGTGTTTTTATTTTTTCTCTCCGTGCCCTACGAGCGGAGATATCGCAATGCAAATTCTAATCTCTCTACATTTTTCTGTAAGGCACGTCTCCTTGGTCGTCGCCCTCAGAAATTCTCCTTTTCACATTTTCGACACAGTGTGGCGCTCGCTACTACACTATCAGCATTTATGCGACCATATGATGTGCATCACGTGACCGCGATCATGATTGCGCGTATGATAGGTTTCCCAACCTGTAAGCTGAATCGTCAATAATATGCCGGTTTGTGGGGCAAATGACAAATTTTTCTGCCGAATTCGTTTGCGTGGTGCAAAAATGCGTTAAATAAGCCTATTATTAATGAATATGTGCAGTTAAATATATTTTGCATTAACTGGAGTCAATATTATATTATACTCCTACAAGTGCTACGTATAAAATTTTTCAAGTGTCATAAGATATGATTTACAAAGTGCACATGAATATGATAATGAAACGAAGTTAATTAGATCGGATGCACCTTATTAAATTTATTTTTATCTTTCTATCTTTCTCCAATGCATATTTTTACCTTTCCCAGCAAAAATGTGGTTCGCTTTCTCAGGTCTGACTCTAAGTCATACTTTTTAATTCTAGCGTTAATGTAAATGTATATTTTTAATAAATTGACGTTTGAAACAAGTGTCAAATAATTGAATAAAGATATAAAAATGATTCCAATGCATGGTGTACGTGTAATTTTACAAGTTGAGTCTCAGAGGCCTCAACGCTGCGTGTATTTTCTGGTTTCAGAAATTTGTAACTGGATTAATTAATAAGTAAGGTAAGTATATTTTGAATCCTGTTTATTAAAAAAGTTAATAAAGTAAGTGTAACTTTTACAATGTATATAGAGTTTACTGAAAACTAGTTAAAATAATACATGATATTAAATATGCTCGCTATGTTACAAAATGAATTATTTTTTATAAGAGGAAATATCTTTTATAAGACGCTTAGAAATATTATTGAATATCAGGTAACAGCAAGATTAACACATATTATTTATTTACAATTAACATTTATTTTCTAACACAGCGAGCATATTTAATATCATGTATTATTTTAACTAGTTTAGTGAACTCAATATTGTAAGAGCTAGACTCAACTTTGTTAACTTTAATAAACAGGATTTAAAATGTACTTACCATACTTATTAATTAATCTAGTTACAAATTTCTAAAACCAGAGAGAATACGCTGCGTAAAGGCCTCTGAGACTTAACTTGTAAAATTACACATATTTTTATATCTTTATTCAATCATTTGACACTTGTTTTAAACGTGAATTTATTCAAAATATACATTTATATTATGCTAGAGATAAAAAAGTGTGACTTAGAGGTAGACCTGAGAAAGCAAACCACATTTTTGCTGGGAAAGGAATAATATACATTGGAGGAAGATAGAAAGATAAAAATAGATTTAATAAGGTGCATGCAATCCAATTAGCTATGTTTCATTATCATACTTATATGCACTTTGTCAATCATATCTTATGACCCTTGAAAAATTTTATACGTAGCACTCGTAGGAGTATAATATAATATTGACTCTAGTTACTGCAAAATATATATTTTTAACTGCACATATTTATTAATATTACACTTATTCAACGTGTTTTTGTACAAGACAAACAAATTCGGCTGAACAAAGTGCATAATATATAACCTTGTCTATACAAGAAACATATTATTTATTGTGAATAAGAGCTGAGGTTAATCATATTCACGTAAGCAGTTTTTGAAATTTGCTTGATATACAGGGTGAGTCATTTTAATCTATGGACCCGAATATCTTCCAAATAACGGTATCTACAAAAAAATGGTTTAGATAAAAGTTGACCAGGACAGAGGGAGTCATTCAATTGTACCATTGGTTTTGACCTTGAGGTCAATTTTGAAGGTTATTTCAAGGTCACGATGGTTTTTTTAAATGGGACACCCTATTTTTGACTGCGGATTTCGAAAGAGCGGAAAATTTTACATCAAACTTGTCTTATAAAAAAATTGTTTTTGCGACCTTGGAAAGGTCAAAAATGAAGGTAAAGTGCCTGAAAAACGATCTGGTGTACTTTTTCTGAAATGACATGGTTTTCTGGGTAACACAAATGTGTATAATGCTTAAACATTACTACTTGCAACTTTCGGCCGGATTCTTCGACGCACGCCTATTGCTCCCCTCCCGCTGCTCGCGCCTTAGCAACGGCGCCGCCAGACGGCGTAACGCACAGTCCTGAGACGATGTATCGCGCTCCTTAGTTATGCCTTCCGGCGGCGCCGTTGCTAAGGCGCGAGCGGTGGGAGGGGAGCAATAGGCGTGCGTCGAAGAATCCGACCAAAAGTTGCAAGTAGCTGACAGCACTGCGATACCTAATGCTAACAATCAACGATTGAAAAAAACTAAACAATTACGTTTGATTTAAGATTTATAATTATTGTTATAATAGAGTTTTATTCCTTTTCTTTCTTACTCACTTCTGCATAATTGAAAAATTTACTATTTAAAGTTGCTTAAATTTAAAAATTCCAAACATACATACAGGGTATGTAGGTAATTACATTCACAAGTTACCTTTCCAGAATGGCTGATTATAGTCTTAATGAGATTGTTGATATTATATTAGATTTAGGGGAGTGTCATAGCAATTACAATGCAGCATCAAGGCTTTATGCTCAACGTTTTCCTGAAAGGCGACATCCAACTGATATGACAATACATAGTTTAGTCCAAAGAGCTCGCAATGGACATCTTGTTCGTCAACGTCAACATCATGAATATGAGGAAAATGATGCGCGAGCTGTAACTATTTTAGCAATACTTCACCTTAATCCTCATGTTAGTACTCGCCAGATTGAAAGGGAAATAGGTATACCACAAAAAACTGTTGTTAGAATTTTTTAGAGCTCTAAATTATCACCCTTTCCACATCACTCTTACGCAGGCTTTACAGCCTAATCATCATTTGATGCGTATTGCTTTTTGCCAGTGGGCTTTACAAATGTTACACGATGATCCTAATTTTTTTAGGTATGTGCTTTTCTCAGATGAGGCTAAATTTCATAGTGACGGACAACTTAATAGACACAACTGCCATTATTGGTCAGATGTTAATCCCCACTGGTATAGGCCAATAGATCATCAAAATCGATGGAGTATTATGGTGTGGTGCGGCATTGTAAATGGTTATTTGATTGGACCTTATTTTTTTGAAGAGAACGTTGA
>NC_052675.1:3357500-3517500 GCF_016802725.1 Solenopsis invicta | reverse complement strand
GAGATTTTCCGTAGGTTGGGTTAGATAAGTCAAGATGATTGGTTGATGGGCTATCGGGATGTGCGCTATCGGAACCCTCCCGTGAGACACTGCCATACCTCTTGATAAAACGTATCTCTTGTGTTATTGAAAATTTAAGCTGCATGTGCATGGTAAGATAAAAAATTACTTAGAGGTGTTCTCATTTTACTATGAGAACAATGAAGTATCAACGTCTTAAAGATAAATCACGTACATTTTGATTGTAAAAATAAATGGACTCTGCTCGCATCAATCTGTCACTCAGTCAACCATCATGAACTGTGACGAATGCCACGAATACTTCACTCCTTTGAAATGTTATGCGTGTAAGCGTTCTTACTGGACGAGAGAACGCAACCATTTGCTGTCGAGAAATGTACAAGTAGTACAACCCTCGATCAGGGAGCCTCCTCGAGTTGTCGTAGTGTGCAGAGTGGCACCACATTTACGACGAGAGTCGCCATTATGGTGGCAACCGGCCGCCCCAGAAATGGAGTTGCATAACCGAGTCCTCTTCACTCCCGATCCTCTCCAGATCGAGATGAATACAACCAGCGGCCATCGGGTGGTACGGCTACAGATTGTACCACTCCGCTTCGTACCACCTCGCTATTAAGGTAAGTTTCATTTCTTTTTTCCATAATTTCATTACTGCGCTTATAATCTATTAGTTAATTTATCGCTTATCTTAATGACTAGGAGGAGAAGGACAAGCAGAAAAAAGGAAGGACAAACAGAAAAAGGACAAGGAGGAGGATAACGTGTCGCTACGCCACACAATTTATATTTTATTAATTTATCTTATATATTTTTTCACATAATTTTTTTAATAATTTTTTTTAGTTTCTCATTTTTTAATAATTTTTTCAATTTTCTTATAATTTTTAAATATTTAATTATTTGTGTATGTTAAATAATAAAATAATAAAATAAATAATTTTTAATAAATAATATTTCAATAAAACTATTTTTATATATTCTTTTTAAAATAAATAAAATGAAAAAATAAATATATTACATTCAAACAAATTATTATTATTATTTTCTATATTCTCTTCCATTCCTGAGAACACCTTAGAAATAAGAACGCGTGCGATTGAGAACATTGGCGTGCGAAGTATAAGATAAGCCGTGGGAGAGCACGAGGAAGCGAGCGAGGATAAAACGTGCGTATGGGGGAAGCAGGATGATGCATCGCCACACCACCTCGCAGCGTCTGCTACCAAAGGATAAGCGCAATATATGGGAGGGAGCAAAAAAGAAAACGTGTGGGCTATAATGCCCGAGAAATATGTTAGGTCGTAATTAATATGGTACGCGTTGTTACTGTTAACCAGAAAGTTGATGTATTAATACTGATAACATTAGTGATACAGCAAGAGTTACAAGGATGATGTAATACATCTAAAGACGCACTGATTTTACTGACACGCGGGCATGTGTGTGGGCACATGCATGTAACTCGACGACATACAGAGCTCGAATGCTCACGCAGCACTGCTCGGCAGAACCCGGCTTCGACCATAGACTACAGGTAGCGTAGAGGGAACTCGCCGGTCGCCACAAACGCATGTACACTTCCGACATCTATGATTAACATCGCGAGGTGGCATCATCCCCCCCCCCCTTCAAGACGGCGATTAAGAGCGTTGGCGTGCGAGCGAGAAGGCATACGTACAGGGAAGGAGTGAGAGTGCAGTGCACTTCCTTAAGTGATGTCATCTATGCTAACGCCGCGAGGTGGCATCGCCCCCTCCCTTCAAGGCGTGGTTAGCACGACAAAATACATGCCGTGAAATGTTCTTCAGTACGGCAAAGACGCATGCCGTGAAATTCCCCCTGCCCCCGCACAAATCGAGACGACATCACCCCCCTCCTAAACGCAGTTAGCACTGCAAAAAGAACATTGGCGTGCGAGCGAGTAGGCATACATACATGGAGGGAGCGAGAGAGCAGTGCTCTTCCTTAAGTGATGTCATCTATGCTAACGCCGCGAGGTGGCATCGCCCCCTCTCTTCAAGGCATGGTTAGCACGACAAAATACATGCCGTGAAATGTTCTTCCCGCTCCCCCACGTGACATCATCTCGGTCAGTACGGCGGGGACGGGTCGTGAATCCCCCCCCCCTGCCACCGCACCCCCCTCAGATCCAAGAGTTAGAATCCGTCTTACTATACTACTAGTCTGGTAAAATAGAGAAAATATCGTAGAGACTGTTTGCGTAAAGTTGGGCTTCGCCTTCCTTGTTGACGAACTGCGGGGTCTTTATTTCTGCTGTGACACACACACACGCACACACACACACACACATGATGTACAAAAATCCGACCAGCAACCTCCATGTGGTGCACATTGGGTAATGCTAATGTCGGCGGTAGACGTCATTTTTCGGAAAAATGTACTGTAAAAAATGTGTTTGTTCGAAGTCTTGTAACTCGGTCAAAAAAAATCGCCAAAAAAATTAAAAAAAAAAGCATTTTGTAAAGAAAATGTTATACTTTATGGCACCTGCATTCGATTTGTCGAGAAAAAATTTTTTATTGAGCTACAGGCTGTTAAAAATACGTAATTTTAACAGTGTATTCTTTTTGGAGCATAGTAGTGAGAAATTGAGAAAATTTTTGAAAACCATTAATAGCATGTTAAAGCTGAAACTTTGAGCTGTGAAATAATTTTTTTGATTTTTTTGTCTACAATGATTTTTCACGGAGTACAGATCATTTATAAAAAATGCAAGTTTGGTTTCAAAGTTGCGTAACTCGGTCAAAAAAAAATCGTAAAGAAATTTTAAAAAAGTATTTTGTAAGCAAAATGTTGTAGTTTATGAAGCTTTACTTGAATTGTTCGAAAAAAATTTGTTGGTCGAGTTGCAAAGTGTCAAAAGTACGAAATTTTAAGAAACAAAACAAGGTGTGCTTTTTTATTGCATAAGACAAGGAAGTTAAAAAAATTTTGAAAATCTGCTGATAGAGCGTTAAAGTTGGATCTTCAGGCTTCAAAAGGCTTTTTTTATTTTTTATCTACGATAATTTTTCACCGAGTTACAGTCATTTGAAAATAGCCTAATTTTTAGTGTCTGGAAAGTGTTCTCTATTTTTTTTTAGTACTGTGTATACTCGTATATATACGAGATGTAATCAAAAAGTAAGGTGACTTTTCATTTTTATAAAAAAATATTCATTTATTCATTCAAAATTATGATATCCCCTTCAAAATAATCCCCCTCTGATACAATGCATTTATGCCAGCGCTTTTTCCAGTCGTCAACATTTCTGAAATGCACTTTTGGGTATTGCCTTGAGCTCCTCCAGCGATGCAGCCTTAATCTCCTCAATCGTCGCAAATCTTCGTCCTTTCGTAGGTCTTTTCAATTTTGGGAAGAGGAAAAAGTCGCAGGAGGCCAAATCTGATGAATACGGTGGCTGAGGCATGATGATAGTATTGCTTTTGGCCAAAAAAGTACTCACTAGTAACGACATGTGCGCAGGTGCATTATCATGGTGCAGACTCCATGAATTTTCTTTCCACACTTCCGGACGTTTTTTTCTTATTGATTCACGCAAACGCCGCATAACCTCAAGGTAATACTCCTTGTTTACCGTACGACCTTGTAGTAGGAATTCTTGATGCACAACGCCATGGTAATCAAAGAAAACTGTGAGCAAAACCTTCACATTCGAACGAACTTGGCGTGCCTTTTTCGGTCTTGGCTCTCCTGGGCTCTTCCACTGGGATGATTGGGCTTTGGTTTCGACGTCATAACCATATACCCATGTTTCGTCACCAGTTATAACCCTTTTGAGCAGATCAGGATCATCATTGACGTCGTTCAACATGTCTTGGGCGATGTTCATGCGACGCTGCTTCTAATCAAAATTAAGCAGTTTTGAAACAAATTTCGCTTTGAAACAAAATTCGAACACACGTGTCATACCCAAAACACCCGTTAAAATTGATTGGCATGAGTCAAACGATATGTTAAGATCATCAGCTATTTCTCTAATCGTGATTCGACGATTTTTCAACACAATTTCTTTCACTTCCTAAACATTTTCGTCGGTTTTTGACGTGCTGGGGCGAACCAGAGCGAGGTTCATCGTTAACATTTTCTCGGCCCTCTTGGAATAACTTATACCATTTATAAACATTTTTTTTGCTCAAAGTTGACTCACCGTACGCTACTGTCAACATTTCAAGAGTTTTTGAACACTTAATACCATTTTTTACACAAAAATTAATACAAACTCTCTACTCCATTATTTTCAACAGCAAAAAATCGCCGAGCACGCAAGCACGAGTCTAACCTTTATGCCTCTCACATAAAAACAACACATGCTATATAGTCAAAACTGTGAACATATGATCGTGACGAGTGTACCAACACAAAAAAAAATTTTTTGAAATTAGAGTGTACAGAGCGCGCAAAATTCAAAAAGTCACCTTACTTTTTGATCACACCTCGTACTTCATCTTTATTCAAACACCTGTACCTTGAATTATATCCCTTCCTTAGAAGAACAAGCATTATTGCATGAAGTTGTAACATTGGATGTCGTTGATGTTATAGAAGAAGAAGGACTGAAATACATAGCCGGTTATGCAGCATACAAATTTATACATAAATATAAAGATTTGGGGACGTCTACTGAAATGTTAGTTAATCCAGAAAATGACTGGATTAACTACATTTCTAGGGGACGATTAATTAGTCCTTCTCCTCATTTATATAAAGTTGCGAAAACCATGAATATAGAGTTTCAGATTTTTCATGGAACTTTTATTTGTAAAGATCCGTGGATCTTTAAAACAGTAGCTGATAGGACTCAGGAGAAAATAAAAAATATAAAGATTCCGCGAGAGGTATTGTTATGCTTAGTACGTACGCGTATTTACATACGAATTAGAAAAATTAATAAACAACTTTTTACAGACAACCAAAAAATAAAGCATAACAAAAAAATTTCCAAATTTACAAATCGTAAAGTTACTACATTTTGAATATAAATTTCACCTTAACTTATTATTTATTATTATACCAAATTATATATTTTTAATTTTTACGTTTAATATTTTTATTATATTTATAATATTTTTTACTGGTTATATGTTCCCATACAGCACAGAGAGATTGCAGGAACATTGCAGAATGATTTCATTGAAACATTGTAATATTGCATTTTGATTGCGAAACATTGCTGCAAGATTGCTGGAAGATTGCAGCAACATTAAGATGTCCGCTTTTTGAAATATTGCATTAAAACATCCCATTTTTCCAAAATATTCACATAAATATTATTATATCACATAATTCCAATAAACAAAACAATATTTGGGTAACATTTTAAAAAACATTTTTCGCAAAAAAAATTTCGGGAATATTTTTTTGGAAATTTCCAAGCGGTCACCCATCCAAGTCGCGACTCCGGTGAACGTTGCTTGACCTCCGTGATCGCTACAAACTGATTCCTCATGGTGACCTGTGAACACTTTATGCTGATATATGTATATAACTGGTAGATCAGGTCAATATACTGTTGTGCCCGTTCGGCCGAGCTTGAGAAGCTGGCCGAAGGAAGATCTATCGATCAGACAAAAGAAGCGCGGCCGGCTTTTGTTCTGTTCTGGACGCGTAGCTGTCAAGCGACATTTGGATAATTCCGCTTCCAGTAAATTGTATATAATTACTTAATTAAAGTCAGTGTTTTTGTGTGCTCGTCTGGTCGAGCATAACAATACGTTATTGAAAAAATGAAATATGTATAATTAAAGCACAACATTTATATAAACAAATATAAAATTATAGTTTTTTCTACTAATTTTGCAAATGCAGAATAGCATTTGGAATAACTTTTTTGTTATTTGTTTAAATAAAATGTAATTAGAAAATATATATCAATATAATACAATAATTAAATTAAATATAAAAAAATTTTTATTAAAGAAAACAATTAAAAAATATTGTTCATTAGGCTGTTGATCGAGGTTTCTTTATATGTAACGATGCACCTCCGCATCGTTCCTCCTGGGGCCACGAACCGCTCCCCTGTCCGGCCGAACACCCGCCGGACAGACGAACAGGCGCTACGCGCCGATAATCGCCTCACACACGCGCGCACGAACGGTCCGACAAGCGCGCCGTTAAACGCCCGAAGTCCGCGCGCACGCGCACGGATTCGCATGCTCCTGGCGTTGGAGCGACAGAGAGGCGTACGCTCAAGCGAGAGCGCGATACCGGACCGATCTCGGAGCAGCGGGGATGCTGTATTCCGAGAAGAACCGAACTTCACCCGAACATCCCCGACTCTCCGAGATCGGGGTATAAAAGGCGGACGATCTCGCGGAGAGATCGACTCTTCTCCGGTCCAGCCTCCGAGCCAGACCCAGGAAATCCGCGTGGTAGAGCGAGCTCTGTCACCGCCGAGAGATCTCGGCGATTTCCGATCCCGCTTTCCCGGCACCTAGGGAATCCGAGTGGTAGAGCGAGCTCTGCCACCGTTGAGAGATCTCAACGATTCCCTCAAACCCATCTCCGTCCGAGAGTCCACGGTAACGACTGCCACCAAGGGGGTAGAGAGATCTCTGCCTCCATCGAGAGCTCTCGAGGCAGCCGGCACCGACTCACGTCGGGGATTCCCTACTAAGGGAATCCCGCCGCGCACCTGTCGCGAATTCGCGGAACACCGACGCGGCTTCTAGCGTAGGGCGTCCCGGCCCGCGCGCGCCGCGGATCGACGAGGCCGGCGACGACGTAAACATCGTGGAATCCTCGCGACGATACCGAACCAAGCGTGAGCGAGACCGCGCTATCGTGCGCTCTCTCGCACCGGCCGCGAGCCGAGTGCGAACGACCGAACGCATGTAAATAGATCCCCGTTCTATAAATACCGCGTCTTATTATTGTAAAATCGCGTCACCGTACCGTCGCGGATACCCCGCGTGTATCCCCGAACTACGTGCGCATACTTGTCAATATTATATCTCGAATAAAGCAGTTTCTCATTAAACGCACGCCCGATCTCGGAATTAATTAATCCGGCAACCTTCCTTCGAGCCCTGGCTTCCCTGAGCTCGTCCGCGCTCGGACAAAACACAGGTTGTTATATATATATATATGGACCTATTTCATCTATTGATATAAATATTTATGTTTTTTAACAATACTATGATGCACACAGCACGGGACCGCATGTCTTTTTCTAGACGTCTTAGAATCAACATTTGAAGGATGTCTGCAGACGTCTATGCAAAGTCGATTTGCAGTCAACTTTAAAAGCTTGACTTGGATGAGTCGACTTACAGTCGATATATGGCCGGTTGTACTCTTAGGGAATGTAGAAATTTAGCGGAAAATTTAGTAACGTCGCCCGACCTTAGTTTGCTAAATGCGGATGAATAATTATGGATGAGTTAAATTAATATATTATTTTACGCGAATATTCTGCTTTGGCACTTTATTGTCACTACTTTATTAAAAAATTAAGATATTGCAATGTTTCTGAAATATTACTGGCATATGCCATGCGATGTTGCAGACATATTGTTAATTTATGTTTCTGCAATGTTTCCGTAATATTGCATTGCAATCTGCAACATTGCAACGTTGCTGCAATGTTGCTGGAATTTTCTGTGCTGTATGGGTTAATTATTTGTTTTTTATTGGTTCTATTTTAATTAATACGTTAACACTTATTTATTTTGTTATATTAAATGTATTTATTTTAATTATGTTAATTACATTACATTTCTTTATTCAAGTTTAAATTAAAAAAAAATATATATAAATATTGTAACACCTATTCATCATAGTTATCATTTCACGTTTTTTGCATGAATCTTTCTTTATTATATGCATTTAAATTTCCCATCCAAGATGGCTGAGTTCAGTCACGCTCTCTTATTGGCCAACAAAAATGTATGCGTACGAGCACACCTTGTTTCTTCCACCATGACCCATACGATGTAAATCGCATGATATTTTGCAAATACGACCGCGTAGTAATCATTCATGAATACCAACTGTTAAAAGTCGCATACAAAACTGCCATTTTCGTATGCGATATATGTTCAAGAATAGGGCTCCTGACGTTACGTTAATCATAAACTGCGAATATGTAAAAAGATAGTCACTTCTCAGTATTGAAAATTTTTCGAGGGACAGAATCGATGACCGTGGGTGTACAAGACAGATACGGACAAAAATCGCGGTGTATAAAATGCGGACAGAAGAGGAATAGGTTTTAACTATTTATGTAGCTTATTTTAAAAATATTTAACGCTAAATAATCAAATAGCTAGTGAAAGTATTCGCGCGATACTCAACACGTAAGTTTCTTCCTATTCAAATCAGCTTTGCTTCAAATTTAACTTTTTATTAACGATATCACAAGTGTACGATTAGCTCAGTACTAGCGTATTAGGTTATTGTCCCGAAATCTTAGGGTCGAATCCTGTCAGCGCCAATGCGTTTTCAATAATTGTAATATAATGCGTAATCGTAATTAGTAAAATAGAACATATGCAAATTAGATTAATCCTATAATAAAAATAAGAATAATAAGATCTGCAAGAAAACAAAAAAAATTTTTTAAATATAATAAAAATTTTTTTGTGTACACCCAAGGACTTTAATTCTGTCCATGGGGAAATTTTCCAAACTGAGAAATTGCTATGTTTCTACATATTTAGAGTTCATGATTAACGTAACGACCAATAAGCTCGTTTCATTAATCACGAACTGCGAGTATGTAGAAAGTGGTGACTTCTCAGTTTGTAAAATTTCTCCATGGACAGAATCAAAATCCTTGGTTGCACGCATTTGCAGACAGGGACGAACAGGATGTGTATGTATCCAATTGCAGTCAGAAACGAACGGGATGCATATACGCATTTGCAGACAAAAACTGATAGAATTCGCAGTTGTCTATCCGTTTTTACAGACAGAAACCGATAGATTGCAAAACACATTCTGTAACGACCGTACTTCGCGCACGGACGGTTGGCGGTGCGGGAACGGGCGCGAAAGGTCGCCTGGAGGAACAAGACGTGTTTAGGTGGATATATACAAAGGCGTTTATTTCACACTTTAAGACGCGGTGATTTTTACATGAGTTCGGTACATTCACGGTTGGTAGCACGCAGTACTACTAGCAGTGAGACGAGCTGAAAATCCGGAGATGCGATCAGGCGGTGATCAAAACGCTGATCTCAACTAGCCATAAAGACGCGCGAACGGACGTGACACAGAAACTCGGAAATCTATGTACATGCTCGGCGAACGCGATACGAAAAGCTATTTACAAGGTTTCGTCGAGCTCACCTATCGCGCGAGACTTGGTTCGCGGAATTGTGTCGAGTGTTTTTCTCGGAATCACGGCGGCCTTGTTGTTGTGGCCGTGACACTCGTGTGAGACGCGGTGTGCGGTGCGGTAAGCGGGGCGAGGCGCGTACACGGATCCGTGCGTTGACGTTGGTTCGCTGCGCGGCCCGTCGCGAGGCGATTAATACCGCTGGTGTTCGCCGGCGGACACCCCTTCACGCCAAGTGCGCTTGGTGGAGGCACGGAGCACCATACCCCCGTACGTGAGGTGGCGTCGGACTCGGGAGGCTGGCAGGATGGAAGTCGCCTTGTCGTCAAGTGCCTTGACAGGGCCCAAGTTCTTCTTGAGCCCAGGTTGGCGAGTTTGGAAACGGAGATAGGATCGGAGGCGGAAGCAGTTGCGAGCTAAGTGGCTTAGCAGAGACCGAGGCGCTCGATCTCAGTGGCAACCTAGGACTTCTAGTCGGCGGACCGGCCAGAAGAGGATAAAGTCCCTGCCTCCGACGAACGTCGCCTTATATACCCGAGAATCGTGGCGAGGGGATGTGCGGCGTGTTACGGCGGAGCGGTCCGGCGGCAGCATCCCCGCCACTCGATCTCGGGTCTCTCGCTTCGGACCACGCGCGCAGAGGGTGGCTGTGGACGGCGCGGGAACAAGAGCGCGTGCGCGCGAAGACGAGAGCGCTGGAGCGATCGCTCGTTCGCTCCGATATTGTAAAATTTATTAGGCGCTATGTGCCGCTAATTGCCGTCCGGCGGATGTTCGGCCGGATGGTTTGGACGGTTAGGCGGTCCGGGGGAGGAGGAGGGGGGCGGAAGGCAGTTCGTTACAATTCTAATGGTTTCTGTCTGTAATTATGGATTAAGAGACGCATAGTAAAACAGCCCTAACAGCACAACCGTCCATATGTAGACTATAAGTCAAACTTTCAGAGTTGATTGCAAGTCGACTTTGCATAGACGTGTGCAGATGTCTTTCAAATGTTGAAGGCTGAAATCACACTATGTGTAATAGAGCTGCGGAATAGAGAATGCGTCATTCAATAGAGAAGCGACCAATCAGCGCTACTCCGCTTTTTTAACTTGCGTGATGGAAAAGAGCGGAATAGAGTGTGCGTTGATGTGCGTCATAGTGTTCAGCGTTCTATTGCGTCCTAAATCGTCTGGTTGTATTTAGAGGTTAGCCAAATATAAATATTAGCGTCAAGTAAAATATTAATAATTAAATAATGGATATGACAGAGATGAATAAAACAAATTCTAATGTAAATTTACATAGAAAACATTGTTTAAAAATTGTTGGATGATTATGGAATGAAGTCACGGGATCGCTGTTAGAAGGATCGGGTTTCAGGACGTGGAAATAACGTCGTAGTCGGCTAATGCACTTTAAAGTCTATATTTGAGTAAACGTGCTCGCGTGGAGAACACCCGGTTTGCTGAGCGTATGGCGTTACATGCACATATCACGTGTTAGCGCGTACTTCTCGCAGAGATTCACTCGCGACGCGAGATCGCCTCGATACTTAATTGTAATATTAACGCGCGCTAGCCCCTCTCCGCGGCACAGGACGAGAATGTTCGAATCAGTTTTCGGCTCGTCTTACACTTTGTATTAAATTGATTGTTGAATCTTTTCGCACAGTCGTGGCTAACTAACGAGAACGATGTAACTTCGGTTTAGATGCGAACAATCGAAAACTCGTTGGCGGAAGAGACCGTCGATCCGTCGCAGCAGAGCGCGAACCTCGCAAACGCTAGCCTTAGGTTCAATGACAGGGGAAAAGTATCACAGGTCATGCGAATGATCCGTGGTCATATTTCCGAGAGGTAAACGAGATTCGGCACTTTCTCGTTCGTATTGGAGACGGAGCGGAAAAAAAAAAAAATATGTATATATATATATATAATCCGAAACATAACCGCCCGTCTTGAATGGGCACATTCAAAAGCTAGCATTCGAGATTACCGCAACCGATTATTGCAACCGATCATAGACAAATTATGATGAAAAAAAAAGAAAATAAAAAATTAGTTTAGATTTTTATCTTACAGGTATTTATGAATTATGTGTTGCATTGCTATCTGCCCGCCGTGACGGATTCTTTTTTGGTTTCCGTGTTAATATCAACGGGCAGAAAGCATAATTTGGAAAGCGGGCGCTTATATTCCGCGCAGCTCGTCTTTACCGTGACAACTCTTGTTAGGCCGTCTTCGCCTGGGTGGCACGCGAGAATTCGGCCTAGCTCCCAATGGCTCGGTGGAGCTAACGGATTGCGCAATAACACGAGTTGGCCGACGCGGGCCATTCGTTGTATGACGCATCATTTCGGGTGTTGCTGTAGAGTCTGCAAGTAGTCGTTGAGCCGTATCTTCCAAAAGCTTTCGGTTAGGCGTTGAGTTAATTGCCATCACGACAATCGGTTTTCGCTTAGGTCGAGCACACAGGCTCGGGTAGAGACCCTATAGTAAACAGAGATGCGCCAACAGTCACGTAATCGTAATATTTCTCTGATTGGCTAGAATTTTTCGCACGTAATTTTTCGCCATGTAGTGCGACTACTGTCAACATTGACTCTTGCGAAAAAGATTAATAAGTCATCCTTTTTAATGTTTTTTGAATATATTATTATTTTATTGCATACTTTGTATATAAACTTTACATTCACGATGCCAACCTGTTGTACTGCATATCGTTGTAATAATAATAGCAATAAAGGTTATGCCTGCTTTAATTTTCCATCGGATGCAGATCTTTGTAAAAAATGGGTAATCGCTTTAAATAAAAGTTCCGAATGGCAACCCACAGCTTTGCAACAAATTTGTGAAGTAAACATTTTGAATTAATCTCCATTAATGCATTTCCAGATGTAAAGGAAATATAAAAAGCTTTTGACAGCTAGAGTTTTTAATTAATATTTATCCTATTTTCAGTTTTGTAATATTTTTCTATACTTCAGGTACATTTCGATCGAAAAGACATAGCGTTCATCGCTAAAAGGAAACAAATATGTAAAGATGCCGTACCACGTTATAGTCCGGGAGGTAGCGACAGAAAAATGTGACTCATTTCGCCAAACTTAATAATTATTTTACCAAATGTACTTGTGATGAGAACTTGAACTGTCAAAGTCTTCCGGTATGGACACAACGGGGCATAATAGGACGGTTTGAAAACCCGCAAAAATTAGGGAAAAAAACTCATACCGCCAAGCGTAAAACTTTTTTCTCTAATTATTTATAATGTTAACATAAAAATAAAACTCGTCTTCAATGTAGCAAACACAACGTACCACGTCTTCCATCCATATAAACACCTCCAAAAAGGGATAAAATGGATTTATTCCGCCAAAACTGAAACTTCGTTAGTGCATAGTTTATTTTATGTACAAATGAAAATTCATAGTCTTCCAAGTATCAGGTACAACAATAGTCGTCTTCCAAGCATGTAAAGGTACCGCGCGCCGACCTGGCGCTTAGGCGCGCGTACGGCCGCAGCATACTTATATACTCGCTTGGAAGACGAGTATTGTTGTACTTGATATTTGGAAGACTTTTATTTTCGTATTTCCCATTGAATAAATATTCATCTATAAAAATATATACTTTGGCGGTATCATATTTATGATGTTTTTTTCTATAGATCTATTGAACATGAAAAGGAGATATATGAAAATTTACTCGCTCGGAAGACTATGTTATGCGTATAACAGAATAATAAAATAAAGGTTGTGCCGGTCATGCACGACATATAAAATAAGCGATGGATGGACAACACATGCACATACATGGCCATATAATCATAAAAAAAAGCCGAAAAGGCAAATCGGTAGCTTCTCTTTCTCGATCCGAGAGAGAAGGAAAAGCTCGTCGCCTATCCGTAGCGACATCGGTCTCGGGCGCCTTTGTCGGTCTCGTAGGATGTAAACAGTAGGGCCCCGGCCCCTCCGGCACACGTGTTTTTGTTTCTGTCGCGATGTAAGTCTCGGACTCCTGATTGGGCCGTAGCATACACGCATTTTAGGTAGCCAATCAGAGAGCCAATAAAATTTCAATTTTCAACTCTGCTGCAATACTGAGCATAACTATATAACTGCGGTGTCACCGGACTCACCGGCCAGTTTTGCTGTTGCAGTGCATTTGAAAAGACGCGTAATTTCGTAAGAATATGAAAATGTCCACGCCTTTTTGTGTGTTTTGTGGTAAAAAAAGTGGTGATTTGAAAGACTTTGTATCGAAAACTTTAGATAAATGTACCGATATTCTTTTGATACGAAAGAATAGAAATTTACATTCCACTAACGTAATTTTGCCTAAAGAACCGGATAATTATCAAAAATATCACTCGAAATGTTATTCGAATTTTACTGCTGTGCCAAAGAAATACAAGGTTTCTTCTGTTGAACTCATAGCTAGTACGTCATCAACATCTACAGAAATGTAAGTACATAATCACTTTGTAACTATAGACACAACACGATGAATCTTATATATCTGCTGTGATATAACAGAAAGTGTTTACAAATTTGAATTACTGTCTAAAGTACGAATATGAATTCATATTTTGAAACAAATTTTGAATCTAATATTCTTATTCAATTATTATTTTTTTAACCATTTAAGTATTATTTCAAAATTGAAATATTTATAAGAGTATTTACATTCATATATCAAAGAAATATTTTGTATAATTTTTAATTATTGAATAAAACGTTCTTCAAATAAAATAAAATTATTAATTTTTTTATCGAAGAGCATTATATTATAATTTAATATTCAAACGTGTAATTTTAAATGCTTTTTAGAGAGAATCCAAATGCATATTCTTCTCTCGATTCACCTCTTGCTACTGATGAACTCCTATCTCGGAAAACTGATGTAGATGAATCGACAAATGAAGATCCTGCTGAGAAGGAGAATGCAGAGAGAGATGAGGATGATCTTCATGATTCCGAATTAAGGAGTGACACTGAGGAAATACGAGAACAATCATCTGAAGCAGCACATGGATCAAAAGTCAATAAAATATGCGTGATTTGTTGTAAAGAACGTAAGTTCCATAAAGGACATTGGCAACCTTTGCACGCTTTGAGTTCACAGAATGCGATCGAGAACCTTAAAATAATTGCCATTGAAATGAAAGATGAAAGTCTTCTTGAAAAATTAAGCAATACTGCTTGCTTATACTTCTACCATAATATTTGTAAAAGAATTTATGAACATCGACTAGATTCGCAAAAAGTGTCAAATCAAGAAGAAAAAGATTGGCATAAAAAACGATATATTAATAAAATTGCTTTTGAAGAAGTCTGTAAATTTGTAAAAGATAATGTTATTGCTAAACAAAGTTGCTTTTTTCTGAGTTTATTAGAAACTTTGTACAAAGATAGTTTAGGCAAACTTACAGAATCGCAATGTCAAGACACACTACAGGAACCTGACAGATTTCGTTCACATTTAGAGGAGAAATTATTAAAGCAATTTCCTATGCAAATAAGTATTGTTACGATACAGAAGAAAAAAATTATTAAACCGTACACTGGTGTTCTTTTGCAAAATGATATAACTGCCCTACAAGAAGAAGATATTTTACAGAAAGCGGCTATTATGATTAGGAAAATATGTTATAAAATTGAACGTAAAAAATTGCCAGATAAATTAACAAGCACAGATCTGATAAAAGGAGAATGCGAAATCCCAAATTCAATTTTAAATTTTTTTGAGACAATGTTATGTGGACTTAATTATCGCAGAAAACGTAATATTAAGACTGAAAGACTTAGCGAATCTTTATCAGCAGATTTGATTTATGCAGTAACAAATGGAAAAGTAAAGCCATCGAAACAAATTGCTCTAGGCATGACAGTGAAAAGCTTAACTAATAGCAAAAAACTTGTAAATATTTTGAATAGATATGGCCATTGCTGTAGTTACACAGTATTAGAAGAACTAGAAACGGAAGCAACGTACTTTTCAACTAATCAGTCGGATATTTGTCCAGAAGATATCTTGCAATCAACAAACTTTTGTACAGGCTTAGCGTTTAATAATTTTGATTTGTTGATACGCTAAGTGGGAAAGGTACATTGCACGACACAGTTGGCATTATTTTTCAAAATAAATATGATCCAGCAATTGATGGTAGAATTGAAATTAATCCAGATAACTCTCAAGAAGTGCTCTCAACTGAAAAATCTAAGAAACGCAGGCGAGCTTTTGATAAAGTAACATTCGAATTAGAAGCTTATGCTAAAAAGCCTAGGTTAATAGAGATATTACAACCGTTGGATCATCCGGGGCGCTTTATTGATCCTAATAATTTACAGTTGTTTCAAAAAATTAATTTCACGTGGATACTTTCTCATTTACTAAAATTACCAGATATTCCAATGTGGGTGAGATACAATAGTTTAATTTTTGATGATAAATCCCGTGAGCAACAAGTTTCTTATTTAACAACAATTAATGATTCGCCAACTAATAATTCAGTCGTTGTAGAAACCATGAAACAGAGCCAAAGAGTGGCAAATGAGTGTGGTGAAATATATATGCAAGTAACGTATGATCTTGCAATTGCTAAAGTGGCTCTTCAAATTCAACGTACAGAAAAACCGCGATTTGATAATTTATTCATACACGTAGGCATGTTTCACGTGATGATGGCAAATTTATTAATAATTGTGGAATCAGTACGGTGATGATCAACTCAGATTTATTGGCTAGTGGATCAATTAATGGCTTTCTTGAAAGAAAACATTTCAATCGATGCAGAAGGTTGCACCCTATAATTTATTTAGCGATTAATATTCTGCATTTTGAGAGCTTTGCTGATTCGGAAAATATTGAGATTACAGATCAAGTAAAAAAATATTTGCAAGATTTTATTAAACATCGATCAGAGAAACCAACTGTGCAAAACCGAGAATTGGAGAATTTATTCGATGAATATGATGATTATAAACAAAAAACACTTCAAGGAGAACATGGGAAAACTCCACAATTTGATGTATGCTCAACTTATTGAATATTTTTTTATATTGAATATGTCCATCCGGAAGGGAGATTTCGAATTATTCAAATTTATTCTACCAAAAATTGCAAATATTTTTTTCATATTCAACCAGCAAAATTACTCACGGTACTTGGTGAAATACCACGACAATCTGATTAAAATTGATGAAACGCATCCTGGTCTGAGAGTACAATTAGAGAAAGGATCATTTGGCATCAAACGAACGAAGAAACCTTTTTCTCGGCAGCCAGTAGATTTGACTCTCGAACAGACTATTAATGCCGATGCTGCTAATAAATTAACGGGAATCGTGAATACTACTAATTCAATATCGGCTAGACAACGTTGGTGTAAAAGTCATAGTATTCGAACCACGATTATTAGTTATGTGATGGATAAAGCAGGTTTAAGAACACGTCAAGATGTAACAGCTGATCTCCAGAAAAGTAGTATTCAAATTAATTCTTCACACCTGAAAAAATTAATAAATAGTATACAGCTAAATATTAATCCTTTTGCACCAGATTTGCAAAGGAATCTATTATTTAATATATCAACAGGACAAGCAGCACAAGAACATGTAGCAGATTTTTTGCTAAACATAGAGAAGAATGGCAATAATCAAAGAGAGGACTTTATTAAAGAATGTTCTGAAAGTGAAGAAAGATTCGAGAAAGTTATTAAGAAGAATAAAATTATGAATTTTGCTAGTTCTTTAATAAAAAAGAAAGTGTCTGTATCTAGTAAAGTCGTTGAAGTTAGTATACACCGTGATTTATTTGGTCAACTTTTTAGAATTTCTTTACAAAAAACATTGGATATTGCCAAAGTGTTATTGTTTCCATTGACACCAGTTCCTTTTTCATTGTGTCACGTTGATGGATCCATATGTAAAACTGATAAATCAGCTTTATTAAAGATTTTAGAGAAAAAAATCAGTACTGATCACCCGCAAAATGTTGATGTAATTATTTTTGATGGTTTCTTTTTACTTCATTTAATGAGAGATATTCCATTAAATTTTGGTGGCGTTTCACAAAAATTCCTGAAAATGTGTGTCATGTCTAATGCTCATACTGTCATTATTAATTTTGATCAGTATTTTTCACCATCAATTAAAGATAATGAGCATTTATTACGAGGTACGACAGAAGATTATGTATTCCTCATCAAAGGACCTGATCAAAGATGCCCAGTAAATTTTAATGTAGAATTGAAAAACATTAATTTTAAGAAAGCGCTTGTCAATTTTTTTATTACTGATTGGGAAAATAGCTACATGGCTCCTTTCATTGGTAATAAAACCATATATTTAAATTTTGATTACTGTTATAAGTATGAAGTACACGATGGAAAAGTCAATAAGACACTTGATGATAATTTATCTTGCCCAGATCACGAAGAAGCTGACACGAAAATAATTTATAATGTCTGCAAAATTGATTTCGATGCTAATGTAGTCATACGATGTTCAGATACGGATATCCTCGTAATAATGCTAGGCAACATGTGTTTTATAAAAAAATTGAAATTATGGATGCATGTTGGCGTCGGAAATGCTCAGAGATATATCAATGTTTCGAAATTACATGAAACTTTAGGAGAAAAATTATGCAATGCTCTGCCTGCATTTCATGCTTTAACAGGATGCGACTTTAATCCATCTTTTTACCGTAAAGGAAAGACGCGTCCATTAACATTGTTTGAAAATTCAGAAAAATACATAGATGCTTTCAAGAAAATTAGCGATATAAAAAATTGTAATACTGAAGAAGTTTACGCCATATTAGAAGAATTTGTATGTCGTATTTATGGTTTGAAGACATGTAATGATTTAAATGAAGCACGAGTACTTGTATTCATGAAAACTTATAAATTTACTGATAATGACGCAATCTTTCGCTCCAAAATGAAGAATATTGATTGATCTACGTTACCGCCCTGCAAATCAGAATTCCTACAACATCTAAAGCGCACTTCTTACATCGCAAATCTCTGGAGAAATGCCCATCTTCCATAGCCAACAGAATTTTCACCACTTGATTATGGTTGGGAGAAATCAGATGGAAAATACTCTTTCAAATGGTTCGATGGAGATCAATTGCCTCGATCAGTAGATGAAATAAGTATAGAGCCTGACGCAGAAAAAAATCAAGGTAACGAATTGTAATGAATATTTTATTCTTTTTATTAAATTACAAATTATAAATTTTAACTTCACTACTTTTTATGCACGAACAAAAAATCCATAAAATAGATATTTTCGAAACAATATTTTATATATACATACATATCAATAAAATGCGTACTTTATGATTTTTCAATCTTTTTTTTCTGTTTCTAGATGAAACAGTTACGCGAGAAGAGCAAGCTTCAGATGACGACGATGAAGACACCGACAATGACCGCGTTTCAGACGATGATATCGGTGATGAAATGGATGAATGCGACACTGATACCTCATCGATTTTGTCCTTGGATGATTGAACAACTTTTATTTATATAACAATTAATAAAATGATTTTTAATATTGTGTGACGAAAATATTTCTTTCTGTTTAAAATTAAAATCATAGTTGAGAAAGCTAAGAAAATAAATCACAAATTTATATACAATTTTCATATATCTCCTTTTCATGTTCAATAGATCTATAGAAAAAACATCATAAATATGATACCGCCAAAGTATATATTTTTATAGATGAATATTTATTCAATGGGAAATACGAAAATAAAAGTCTTCCAAATATCAAGTACAACAATACTCGTCTTCCAAGCGAGTACGAGGTGTGTTCAAAAAGTATCGCGAATTTTGAATTTTCGCGGGTTACGTATATTCGAATTTCGATCTTTTTGTGGCGTTATGTTGGTACTCATGTCTCTCACTTATGCCGACAAGCTCGGCCATTTTGAATGTTCACTTAATTGTTGACAGCTGCTTTGCTTGCACGTGTTTTGGATCGTCTTCGATTTTTACCTATTCAAAAAAATGGATCAAAGAACCTGTATCAAATTTTGTGTGAAAAACGAAATTAAGTGCGCGGATGCATTCCGAATGTTGACTGTGGCATACGGAGAAGCTACCTTGGACCGAAGCAACGTTTATCGGTGGTACAAAATGTTCTCAGAAGGCCGAGAAGATGTGAACGACGAAGAGCGTGCCGGACGCCCGAGCACTTCAACAACAGACGAAAAAATTAATGAAGTGGAGAAAATGGTATTGGCCAATCGTCGAATCACCGTTAGAGAAGTTGCTGAGGACCTAAACATATCGATTGGCTCGTGCCATTCGATTTTTATCAATGATTTGGGCATGAGACGGGTCGCCGCGAAATTCGTACCAAAATTGCTCAATTGCGACCAAAAACAGCATCGCATGAACATTGCTAATGAGATGTTGGACTCTGTCCGCGACGACCCAAATTTGCTCCAGAGGGTCATAACTGGTGACGAATCGTGGGTTTATGGTTATGACGTGGAAACCAAAGCTCAATCATCTCAATGGAAGCTGCCGCACGAACCAAGACCGAAAAAAGCGCGCCAAGTTCGGTCGAATGTGAAAGTTTTGCTGACAGTTTTCTTCGATTGCAGGGGCGTGGTGCATCATGAGTTCTTGCCACAGGGTAGAACGGTCAATAAGGAATATTACCTGCAAGTTATGCGCAATTTGCGCGAAGCAATCCGCCAGAAACGCCCGGATTTGTGGAAGAACAAAAATTGGCTTTTGCACCACGATAACGCCCCTGCTCACACATCGTTGCTTGTGCGCGACTTTTTGGCCAAAAACAACACACTAATGATGCCGCAGCCACCGTATTCCCCAGATCTGGCCCCCTGTGACTTTTTCTTGTTCCCTAAACTGAAGAGGCCCATGAAAGGACGACGTTACGCTACGCTTGACGAGATAAAGACGGCATCGAAGGAGGAGCTGAACAAGATAAAAAAAAATGATTTTTTGAAGTGCTTCGAAGATTGGAAAAACCGTTGGCACAAGTGTATAATATCTCATGGGGATTACTTTGAAGGGGACAAAATAGATATTCATGAATAAATAAATAATTTTTGAAAAAACACAAAATTCGCGATACTTTTTGAACACACCTCGTAAGTATGCTGCGGCCGTACGCGCGCCTAAGCGCCAGGTCGGCGCGCGGTACCTTTACATGCTTGGAAGACGACTATTGTTGTACCTGATACTTGGAAGACTATGAATTTTCATTTGTACATAAAATAAACTATGCACTAACGAAGTTTCAGTTTTGGCGGAATAAATCCATTTTATCCCTTTTTGGAGGTGTTTATATGGATGGAAGACGTGGTACGTTGTGTTTGCTACATGGAAGACAAGTTTTATTTTTATGTTAACATTATAAATAATTAGAGAAAAAAGTTTTACGCTTGGCGGTATAAGTTTTTTTTTCCATAATTTTTGCGGGTTTTCAAATCGTCCCATAATGTCGCGTTGTAACATTGAGGTGGAAGACTGCTGTTTAAATAATCAATTACCAAATATAATTAAAATAAAAAATTTTCAGCCTTGGCGGAATAATGACACGTAATCTGTCGCTACCTCCCGGACTATTACTTCTGTACATGTCCATATACTCATACCAATCACTGCCCATTATTAAAGAGTCCGATTTCGACAAAGCAATTATTGACAGAATTAAATATAAATATAAATCAAAATGAATTAGACACGGATATTAATCTTAATGAATCTGACATAAATTCAAGACAACTTTTAATGTCTAAGATAAAAGCTTTATCAACAGAAAATGAAAATTTAAAATGAAAATTAAATGCAACATGTGTAATTCAAAGTAGCAAAATAAATGATCAAAATATTAAACTGAAAGAAGCTATTACGGATAATAAAGCTTTAAAGAAACAACTTGAGAAACTCACTCGACAAACTACTAATTCATCAGCCAATAAATTAACGTACAAATCAAGAGCATATAAATATTCTGATGAATCTATTATAAAAGGGTTAAATCTTTGGACTGCATGTGGTACAACCAGATATAATCGTGTTCGAAAAACACTTTGTGTTGAACTGCCATCGACAAGAACGCTTCAAACTAAAATTAAAAATATTCCGTTCAATTCGGGAATCTTGGAAGAAATTTTTTCGTGCCTTGAAAGTAAAATTAATAATATGGAAGAAAAAAGTAAACTTTGTTGCCTTGTCTTTGACGAAATGTCCATAGAGCCTAAAATTGAATATGATCCAGGTAGCGATTCAAATATAGGATACTGTACTCTTCCAAATCTTCCAATTGAGGCATCTAAGGCTTTGCTTTCTTGTTGGTGGAGTCTGTAAAAGATATAAACAAGTTTCGGCTTATCATTTTACATCAGCTTCTCTGGATAATATTGCTGCAAAAAACTTTATTTTAACTCTTTTAGAAAAATGTGAAATTTCTGGCCTCCGAGTATTTGTAATAGTTTGTGACATGGGAAACAGAGGTATTTTAAATCAACTGGGCTTCAGTTGCCGAATAGATGATATCCAATACAGCATTTAACATCTTTTTAATACAAAGGAAAAATTATTTGCTTTACCCAATGTAGTTCATATGTTTAAAAATCTAAAAGAAATGCTTATAAAGATTGAGATTATTACTCTTCTTTTAGAGTTAGTTCATGAATATGGTTTATCAACAGGAACAATAGACATGAATTTGATTGAATGGCTTGATCAACAGCAATTTGAAATGGGATTAAAGTTTGCACCAAAACTGAAGAAGAAGAATATTAGGGCAAACCATTTTGACAAAATGAAGGTTTCTACCGCAACTTCAGTATTGAATGAACAGACAGTGCTCTTTTCCGATTTAGTCAACTACATCAAGATCCAATTATGGAAACAACAGCTTGGTTTGTGTTGATTTTGCGATACTGGTTTAAAATTGTAACGTCCAGAGATTGACGTTCTGCTCTCAGTTTGCATAACATGGATGCTTATACAACTTCCATTAAAATCATCCAACTAGTAAGAAATATATTTCAATATGCAGATTTTGGAAATAGTTGGAAAGTAACTCAGTCTCATGTAATAATGTGCTGTAATTGTATACTTGAAATTCAAAACTACCTTCTGCATGAGAAATTTTTTGAATTTGTATACCTCGGTAATCTAACTCACGATTCAGTTGAAAATAAATTCTCTCAAATCCGAGCAAGTTGTTCTAAGCCCACAGCAAGAGATTTCAAGTATCGCCTTAAAAATTTGACTATATCTGGAGAAGCCGCTCGTATTTCTAATTCTAGTTATGACCATGATGACAGTCCTACATTGATCAGTATCATACAAAGATTTGAAAAGCCAGTTACAAAAAAAGTACTGAAATTACTGTCGAATTACCAAAATTGCAAAATTGTCCGTCCTTATCTTTAGAAGAAAAGGAAATCTTGTACAAGATGTGTGGATATGTTGTCCATAAGTTGCAATCAAAGATCAAATGTAATGTATGCTATAATAGTTTATTACACCGGGGACTTGTAGATCATCCCAAAGCTGGACTTTTACTTGTATGTGAATTTGTACAAGATGCATTAGTGCGAGTATCTGATGAAGTATATTAGATTCTTCATGGCGCAGAATTAATTTTAATGGCTTCTCAGAATGTTTAAAGATTTAGAAGAGTCACTAAAAAATATTTTGGAATGTCACTTAATAAAAGAATTATCATCATTTCCATTATCTACATGTCACGACCAAAGACAAATATTAATTTCAAGATTTCTTAATAAGCGATTACATCAATTATCACATTGTCAAGAAAGTAATAGGAATACTGCTTTCGCTAGTAAGAGCATGGGTTCAAGATTACTTGCTGACTCTTTTAACCCACGCCACAAATAGCTTTAAAGTAAAGCGCAAATTTTTTATTTCAAATAGATATATTCTTTCACAATTGTGATATTTTATAAGTTTGATTTCTTTAAAGATTATTTTATACATTGTTAACCAGATTCTATATAGTAATTAAGGCTGATAGTTATATATTTAAGGGGGAACACCAGGGTGACGGCCGAAAAAAAAGGCTATTTTCGTGAATTTTTTTTTCATTATCTAATAGTTTGTTTAATTTATAAACTATATATGTTAAAAGTACATACTTATATTATGTTACAAAAAAAATTTCATAAAATAATATTCATATTTATAATAACTATGGTGATTGATGTGCACCTCGTCTGAAAAAACATGGGTGCACGGGAGCTCGTGCTGCATCTGAACGGAAGCTCTGAAATAAATTTTTTAAATTTTGATTTAAAGTATATGAATGTAGTTTTAGTTGCACGTACGGATTTTTTGATAAAATAATTTTTGACAAAATGGCACTGTTTAAAAAAAAAGTTTTCGATTTTTCGACAAAAATTCGTTACTTCTGTTGCGTCCGCGGATTCGCGAGGGTTGCGATTCCGGGACGTAGATCTGGTTGATTGGTTGATTTTGGAGTTAAGGCAGCTGTCACCAGTCGCGGCTCCGAATCGTGTGATAACACGGCCGGATACGCGACAAATTCCTTGTATGGGAAGTAGGAGGTATTGTAGGAAGATATATTATTAGGTGATTTATGAGTAGGTTTAGGAAATGTAGTAGCGTTTTATTAACGCTACTGGAGTAGTAGCGTGCGTGCTCGAGCTTGGCGTGGGATTAAATGAATGACAGAGCGAGTAATGGTTGAATATAAATGTGTATGTATTTTCGTGATTATGGAATAGTAGATGGTTACATATGGGGGCTGCGGATAAAACGTCATCTTGCGAAAGAAGCGCTTTCTGCCGCCGGGATACGCGCGGTGAGCCCTTCGTTTGCCCATAGGTGCTTCGAGCGAGACATGGTAAATTTAAGACGGGTGAAGGATTGCCACGTTAATGCGTATATAAACAGGTAACTTACCGATCTTAACGCGAGAGAGAGAGAGAGAACTCGGTATAGAAGATCTACGAAATTTAGTGAAATAGATTAGTGATCGAGTATATGTAACGAGTGACGAATCCGCTGGGTCGGAGTGGTTACCCGTTAGAACGCCTCCCTTAAAGGTGGGAATTATACGGGGAAAAGAGGGGACGATGAAAGCGTCGAGGAGTCGCGCTAGCGAATCTTCCTCGACGGGTTTGGGCATGGAAGAAGGACGGTGTCGAAGAGTCGCGTTAGCGAGTCTTCTTCGACGCCGCAGGAAAGAGAGAGAGAGAGAGGAGACGTCGAAGAGTCGCGTTAGCGAGTCTTCTTCGACGCCGGAGGAGAGGGAGGGAGGCAGAGAAACGAGTGAGGCCACACTCTAGCTGGTGCTAGGTGAGGTTCAACCCTCAGGATCTCTGGCGGAAAGGAGGGAGAGGAAAAGAGGCGATCCGACCGGGGCCACCCCGAAGACCAACGTCTTCGTCAGGAGTACCCTCCCGTCGCTGAGATCGTACCTGGAGGTCTGAATGGTCGCCGATGGCAGCGAATCTCACTCGACCAACAAGACTGATCTGAATTTCGAGCTCCGATTTCGCTCCTTATATAGGCAAGGATATGGGCAAGAGGTGTCGCGGGACGATTCCTCAGGTTCGCGGAAAATTCGGAGCGATAGTTTTTCGTAACGTGTGGCCCTTAGAAGCCCGCCCCGTTCCGCGACCGCGCGGCTTGCGCCTATATCGCGCGAGCGCTTGTAGACTTCTCCGGGGATCGCGACTCGCGGGGGCACCGCATACCAAGCCCCGACGCGAAATCCAGTGCCCAGGAAATTAATAGAATTTAATAGAATTTATATTGAGAGTGTGCGAGGCGATAGCGCCAAGCACATGCAATAGTTTTATGTATAAAAAGTTAAGGTTTAATTATCGTTGGTAGGAGATTGATTGATTCAAAATTATTTGGCATTTTTATTGGCCGTGATTTTAAAGTTGTTTCGATCTGAGTTGCATGGCACAGCAGTGGGAAGCGTCCATGAGTGGATCACGCTTAGATAATAATAAATTTGCCATTCTTAATATTTCGTATTAAATTGGAAAGATGAATAGAATTCCAACGCGCGGAGCTTGTCGGTATCAGAGGGGGCCGCGAGCCGAGGGGTCGGCGCGCACGATGTTTGTCTCGCGCCGATGGACGCTCGCGGGTGTTGCGCGTCGAGGGGCGGCACGAGGTAGCCAAGCCGTATGAAATTTGAAATCGAGCGATATCGACTGACGCGGGATTTATCTAATTGATCGGAGGATGTTTCCGGATTCTGATTGGGTTATTATTAGTACGGATGGCGCGGAAAAATGAAAATTTTCTCGCCAGACGTAACACTTCTTTAATTGTTTTTCAAAAACTAATAATCCGATTGAAAAATCCGTAAGTGCAACTGAAGACAATTTTGTTGTAAACATTCTGTCCAAATTTCAAGTTATTCGGATAAAAATTGGCCGAGATATGAGAGCGCCCAGTTACGAAAACGTGGTTTCGAGAAAAACGCGTTTAAAGTTTTACAACTAATTGGTTCATATAAAACGATAAAATTTTGTAACGAACCAAAGTGCGTCCAATCCGGGTGCATATGAAGTGCCTTCTGAAGCAATAGCTAGTTCTTCGGCTTCGTTTCTGCTTTGCTTTCTTCGCAATCTTTCCTCACGCGTCGCCGCTTGCGTTCGGAGGTCTGCAAGTGAAATCCGTTGATCGTCCTTGTAGTCGCGAAATTGTGATGCTGACAGTCCAATTCTAATTCCCAGCAGCTCCATTATTTTTAATACATCGGTGTATCCATCATTAAAAATACAAACAGCGATGCTTGCAGCGATTTCTACGACTATACCTCCACTTGATGTTGTTTTTGGATCGATGCTCCAAATCATGTTGTTAAAACTCTCATTATTATTTTGAGTAAAACCTCCCAAGCATTTTTCAAGTAACCTTTTATCACTCAAATCTTTATAAATAGGAGTGATTGCATCAATGACTACATCAGGAAGCGGTGTTTTGTGTGTATAATCGCTTTGTCGTACAGCTTTTGCTCGCTGCCAAGTGCACCAAGAATTTGGCCCCTCCGGGCAATAATCATGTTTCGGATTGTCGTCAGATAAACTCTTGTGATACAGAGTAGACCAAATTGCTTTATACATTTCATCCACAGAATTTTGATGTCTGCGAATAGCTAGTCCGTAAAAAGTACTTAAATCATCAATTAATTTCGCTGTAAGTTTTCCTTTACCTCCTAGTCCTTTATTTTCTTTTTTACATTTACGTAGCCTTGCGCCCATTCTTTTTTGTACGTGGTTAATGCACTCTTTTTTTGTGCGGAAGGGTACGGGATACGGAACCGAATCGACGATTGCTTTGTAAGTTTTGCTGTCACCGTCTCCAATATAATTTATATATCGAACATTGTGAAGATCTTCGGATCTTAGAAACATTTCGCGAATTCCATCGACTTCCATTTTTCCAGAGGAGCCTTCATGATTTGCCGTGCATTCATCTGTATGAGATTGTAACCACTCTTCGTATTCTACAGTATTGCTTCGTTTTTCCCAAAAAGTGCAGGCTTTACAAAAGGAAGATTTTACACTTATATCGAGCACTTTACTTGTATAATAACCGATCAGAGATGAAACGCCGAACAACGAACTAAAGCCCCTTTTTTTCCAGCTTCCGTCACCAGATACTGTAATTTCTGTAGTCTCTTGAACATTTAATGCTTCTGCAGTTTTTATTTTTTCCTCTTGTGTACTAGATTTTAATGAAATATTACAAATCGATTTTGCAGCAGTGTGGATTTGTTTCACGAGAGAGTCATAGAAGGAACGGAAGATAGGTCGAGGCAAATCCATTAGTCCGCAAAACTTTTCTGCTCCATTCAATCCGATTCCCAATAACCTCATGGTAAATATAAATCTTTTGTTTATTTCATATTGTTACGGTCGTGCGATATTTGTAATGTGTCACCGTATAGTTTATGTAATCGATAGTAATGAGTTGACGGTCGCTCGTTGACGACGGTTGTTGTTATGTTGCTGACGTCGGGAGCCTCGTTTCGGTGACGGACGTGTTCTAATAAACGTCTCAGTTTCTTTTAAAGAATCTGCTCAATTATTTATTGTGCGTGAGTGCGCGTGAGTGTCTTGTGCCACCGTCGGACGTAACAATATGCATTAGAAATAAGAGGACACGATTCGATGTATTTCGGATCACATTCTTTACATTTGATAACTAATTTAAATCCGAGGCCACGTTTACTTGTTTCGTGAAATTCTATCTCACTTCCACACGTTTTGCAACACAGAAATCCTGCCATAACGGGAAAAACCGAGAAAAAATTTAAAATTCTATATGATATTGTTGGATCAATATCAATATCCTTATCAACGGTTTTCAATTTTTTGGATGACGTGCTTTTGTCGCCTACATTTTGTTCTATTTCAAATCGATTCAGAGGACGTTTCAATTTTTTGCCGTCTTTAGTTGGTTTCGGATTAGATTGTTTCTTGCCTTTTCGATCCATCTTTAACATAAAATGAATATCTCTAATAAACTAAATAAATAACCAAATAACTCTTAGATTTTCAAATCAACGTTTGCTACGAACCTTGCGCCTCGAAGGTTGCCGAAAGACTACTTTTACACGCTTAACGGTCGTCACAAAAACATATGTACATACTATACAACAGAACTCAAGCACGTAGACAACAAAAGAATACCGGTAAAACTCCCTACAGACAGATCAAGGGGACTGCCGAATCTTTTCAGGTAGCGCGCGGCCGGTTCTACTAGCGGCATCTGACCAAGTTCTACTCTATGACATATTTACTATAGTTCCGTTACGAATTTCACCATAATATTATAGGGACATATTTTTAAGGCTCCAAACATCACAAAAATGCAAAAAAAAAAAAATCGATTTTTGTAAACCGTCACCGTGGTGTTCCCCATTAACAATAAGTAAACATTATCAAAGCAATATTCAAAAAGGCAAAGCAATTTTTATATTGTTCTTTACAGATCTGTGACATTTACAAGATTTTACATTATATTTTTAGTTTATACATGTATTGTAAAACGTTAATATTTTACGTTGCAAGTTATATACTGATAGTTATATACTTTAACAATAAGTAAAATACTTCTGACGTGATAAGTATTTAAAAAACATATGCAATTTTTTTTTAACGAATTGTTCTTTATTGTATTGTTCTCCATAATTCTATTTCTCGAATTTCAGTTTTTTCTTTTAATTTTTTTGTAAAATGTTAAATACATTCCAGACTACTAATCATAGTTACATAACAATAAGTTTAACACAAATATAGAAATGTGAAAAAGGAATAAATAAATATTTTTCTATTACATATTGTTGACATTTCTACCACATATTTCTATTATTATTTGTATTTCTATTAGTATTATTTGTATTACTTTATTATTTGTATATCCAAATTTAAAGTTAAATTTAAAATTTTATTTATTTGTCCGGAAATCATAATATAAAATTTTGTTAACAATATTAAACACACACAGTTGATTCTATTTTTAAAATATAGATAAAAATATTTTCAGGGTTTCTGCAACTTCATAATGTAATAAATAAACAGTTTTTTTTTTCATTTTAAATTCTAGTAATAATCATGATGACAGCTCTATATTGATCATTTTTTAAATTTGTATTCCTGAATTTTCGTAAGAGTCAATTTGACAGTAGTCGCACTACATGGCTACGTAAGTTTAAATTACGTGCGAAAAACTCTAGCCAATCAGAGAAATATTACGATCACGTGACTGTTGGCGCATCTCTGTTTACTATAGGGTCTCTAGACTCGGGCACAGCGAGGAGAGGGGTACCGATCAAGAAATGTCCGGGAGTGAGAGCGCGATAATTGTCAATATTTTCGGAGACGGTTGCGATTGGCCTTGAGTTTAAACAAGCCTCGATTCGGCATAGAATTGTTGTCATTTCTTCGTAGGTTAGCGTATGCGTGCCGATGCATCGCTTTAAATGATACTTGATACTTCGAACGCCGGTTTCCCACAGCCCGCCAAAGTGCGGTGCGGCCGGCGGTATAAAGTGCCACGATGTTTTTTCCCCGACTAAACTGTTCAGGAAATTCGGGTCGCGAATCGCTTGACGATAAGCTTCAGACAGTTCTCGATCGGCTCCGTGAAAATTCGTGCCGTTATCCGAATACACCTTATTCGGCATTCCGCGAACGCGTGACTCGAGCGCTTGGTAGCTCATGAGTTCAGAGGCGATTTTTGCTGTTTCTCGCGCACAGCGCACGCACTTATGAAGCACCACTCGTATGAAGGTGCGCGCGCGGAGGATCCAAAACTCCGCTCGCAGGGATGTAAGCGTGTGTAGTGGGCCCCCGTGCAATGTTCGATAGTGATGATGCTCGATTAAGCAGGATAGGAGAGGATGGGAGCTGAGGACGACGGGGTGCTTTGCAGCGCCGGGCAATAGGGAATGACGGAGACGTCCGCCGATCCTGATGAGACCATGCAAATCTAGGAAAGGATTGAGCGAAGCAAGAGGACTGGTTTTTCGAACTGGTCGGTTTGATTTTAATTGAATCAGCTCATCAGCGAATGTCGAGGTTTGCATGAATTTTAGCCAGTGCCGTTTAGCGTCAAGAATCTCGTCGACGCGAATACCAATCGGGAGCCTCGTTCGCGGTGTCTAGCATAGACGGAAACGCTGTCGGTCGAGTTCGGTTACAAAAGCGACGGACATAAGCCGTGATGCGAAGCAGCTTCGGCCACGAAGAGAATCGCGTTGCTAAATCCCATGGCTCCGTTGTACTGGCGGTACAGGCCGTGGTGCTCAGACCACGCTCCTCGGAAAGGACCTGCAAATCGTTCGAACTCACTGAGAGATCGAACACAGGCCACGTGTCAGGAGGGCGCGATAACCACGCGGGCCCGGTCCACCACAGTGGATGTTAAGCAAGCTCATCGGAAGCAAGACCGCGTGATGCGCTATCGGCAGGGTTATCGTGAGTAAGGACGTGTCTCCAAGGGATACCGGGGAGAATGGACTGGATCTTAGCGACGCGGTTGGCAACGAAAGTTCGCCACCGCGTTGGCAACTGCTTTAATCACCCCAAGGTTATTGTCGAGTCAGTCCAACCGTGACATTCGATGTTTGAGACTAGGAGCGTGGTGCAAACAAAGGAGATGAGTTTTGCGAGAAGCAGGGCCGCGGATAGCGGCCTCCCTCGAGGCGTGGGACACTCAACGTTTTAAGAGGCGCAACTTTAGACTTGGCTGCGATCAGGGTCACCGTAATTGAGTCGTCGGCATTCACGGCTCTTAAATACACGACTACCGCATATGCTTTGTTGAGGCATCGGAAAATCCGTGTAAGGCTGAATATACTGTGTGAGCGCCATGCCTCGTCCAGCGAGGAATCTTTAGTTCAAGAAGGCATGAAAGCTTGCTTTGATAGCTTAGCCAATGCTGCAAGGCATCGTCGGGAATCTCGTCATCCCCAATGGCTTTTCAGCAGCCAAAGCTGCTGCATAAAAATCTTGGCAGTTGTAATATCGGGTGTGATCCATCCGAGGGGATCAAAAAATTTGGCAATTACAGATAGAATCGCGCGTTTCGTTTTGCACGGACTTGTTGCGGGAGTAAATTAAAATTGAAAAACGTCTTGTGACGGATTCCAGATAATACTCAACACATTAAGGCGCTTATCGCCTTGTAACACCTTTGAACGAGCAAGGCCATGATCGGAAGGATCGATATCGGAGAGCAATTCGGCATAGTTACTTGCCCATTTTCGAAGTCGAAAACCTCCCCTCGATAAGAGAGCGATCAATTGATCACGAGTTTGGTATGCAAGCTGTTTATCATCGGCCCCGAATGTCGCATCACCGACATAGATTTGCGACAACAGGACTGGAATCGCTAAGGGAAACTGAGCGCCTTCGTCCGTGGCAAGTTGCCTTAGCACGCGGAGAGCTAGATACGGGGCTGATGCAGTGCCATACGTCACGGTTGTGAGCCTGTAATCGTCGACCAGTTTTTCCGCGTTTTCACGCCATAGGATCCATTGATAATGTGTATCTCGGGGATCGACGAGTATTTGCCTATACATTTTGGCTATGTCTGCTGTGTAAACATACCTGACGCCAGCGCATCAACACGGTGGCAATATCGAGCTGTAGTTTGGGGCCAATTAACATATGATCGTTCAGGGACGTACCGTCGGTTGTGCGACACGACGCGTTGAAAACCACGCGGAGGCGTGTGGTCTCGCTGCTCGAGCGCACCACAGCATGATGTATGTAGTAACATTTATTTTAATATTTATTAGTATGTAGATGTACTTAAGTCTTATTTTTGTAGAATAAATATCTGAAATATTTATTTATAAATTTTTAGATAAGTTCGAAGTAGAGAGTCTGAAAAAGCAATGGAGAGAACTCCGTGACTCCTACAAGGTCAAGAATAAAATGATCGAGTATATACCCAGTGGCTCGGAAGCATCAATAATGGGGGGAAAAAAAGATGGATTTCGATATTATGAACAAATAATATTTTTAAATGATTCAATGATATCCAGGCCGTAAGTCAGCAATTCTACAATTTCAGTACCAGCAATTTACAAGGCATAAAATAAATAATTATTTTTAAATATATATCTATACAGGGTGTCCGGGAACTAGGGAACTTACTGCTTTGACAACTTAAAGGAGATAAAAAGGGACAAAAAAGTCTTATACCATTTTGCGATATTCGCTATAATTATCAAATTATAAAATAAAACGTATGAGCCAATGTGCGGTGACGCCGCGCCATCGCGCCTAGCTCGTAGGCAAGAGCGCGCGGCGGGACAGATGACGCGTCGTTGTTTGAATTTGCACAGCGCGACGGTCTGAATTCGCCGCACCGCGTGTACATACACTGCAAAAAACAAATGTGTTATTTTAGTCTTCTTACACATTTGATAAATAACACATTTGATTTTTGTATGTACAAGCGCTGCAGCAGATTCAGATCGTCGCGCCGTGTAAATTCAAACAACGACGCGTCATCTGTCCCGCCGCGCGCTCTTGCCTACGAGCTAGGCGTGATGGCGCGGCGTCATCGCACATTGGCTCATACGTTTTATTTTATAATTCGATAATTATAGCGAATATCGCAAAATGGTATAAGACTTTTTTGTCCTTTTTTATCTCCTTTAAGTTGTCAAAGCAATAAGTTCCCTAGTTCTCGGATAACCTGTATGTTATTTTGCAGTTCTACAAGTAACGTTTCAAACGACACAACACATGTCTTTGATCCCAACTCCAACTTTAATAAACATCAAATAGAAAATGAAGAAAATGAAGATGAAATATTGGAAATAGACTCGACAAGTGCATCTAATTTTACAAGCTTCTCTGAGCACACTAAACGTGAGTAGGTAGTTTTAATAACTTTGGTGCATAAGTAACTTATATTTAAAACTAAATTATTTTTATTATTAATTAATTCGATTATGATGTATGTATATAATATAATGAATTATTTGTTATCAAATGGCTATAGTAAGGTAAGAAACATCCAATCCATAAAATTATAATTTGTGAATTATTATAATCATTGAGTAGTCCGTAGATTTTTCTATATTAAACAAAACAATTCAGTAGTATAGTAAGGCGGATTCTAACTCAGGGATCTGAGGGGGATGCGGGGGCAGAGGGGGAATTTCACGACACGTCTTTGCCGTACTGATCGTGATGATGTCACGAGGGAGGAGCGGGAGGAACATTTCACGGCATGTATTTTGTCGTGCTAACCACACCTTGAAGGGAGAGGGTGATGCCACATGCCTACTCGCTGGCACGCCAATGTTCTTTTTGCCATGCTAACTGCGTTTTGAAGGGGGAGGGGGGTGATGTCACCTCGATTTGTGCGGGGGCAGGGGAAATTTCACGGCACGCGTCTTTGCCATACTGACCGTGATGATGTCTCGTGGGGAAGAGGGGAGGGGAGGAACATTTTACGGCATGTATTTTGTCGTGCTAACCACGCCTTGAAGGGAGGGGGTGATGTCACCTCACGGCGTTAGCATAGATGACATCACTTAAGCACTGCGCTCTCACTCCTTCCTTGTATGCCTCCTTGCTCCCACGCCAACGCTCTCAATCGTCGTCTTGGAGGAGGGGATGCCACCTTGCGATGCTAATCATAGCATAGGTGATGGAAGCGCACAAGCGTTTTCTTTCTCACTTCCTCCCATATATTGCGCTCATCTTTGGTACAGCAGACGCTGCGATGTGGCGATGCATCATCCTTCTTCCCCCCATACGCACGTTTTATCCTCGCTCGTTTGCTCATGCTCTCCCACGGCTTATCCTATACTTCGCATGCCAATGTTCTCAATCGCACGCGTTCTTATTTCTAAGGTGTTCTCAGGAATGAAAGAGAATAGGGAAAATAATAATAATAATTCATTTGAATGTAATATATTTTTTTCATTTTATTTATTTTAAAAAGAATATATAAAAATAGTTTTATTAACATATTATTTATTAAAATTATTTATTTTATTTTTAACATACACAAATAATTAAATATTTAAAAATTATAAGAAAATTGAAAAAATTATTAAAAAATAAGAGACTAAAAAATTATATAAAAAATTATATGAAAAATATGTATAAGATAAATTAATAAAACATAAATTGTGTTAGGCGTGACATGGCCCCCCTCGATGGAGATCCATCTTGACGTGGTGAGGGGGCTCCCTCTACCTCGAGTCGCCTTCGGGCGAGGAGAGGTCGAGGGCTAAGAGATCTCCAAAGACGTTGGCGTCTGCCTTTGTCAAAGTCCGACGCATCCCAAGGCGCCTATGCGCGGAGGGGCCATTGGTAGATAGGGGTGCCTGCGAACCCACCGTGCCAGGGGAGGGCGCCGCTTGCAGCGTGCGTCCTGGCACGGTGGTAGCCGCACCCCTGCACGAGGAAAACAAGCCGGCGGGATCTCAGTACTACTGAACCCGCCGGGCTGGGCCGTCTCTGAGCTGCGTGTCCGTGGCAGAGTCGAGACGGCGTGGGATGTCCCGGCGCGTGCACCGCGGGAAACTCTCCCCAGTGCATCGGGTCGGGACAGCCCCCGGGCCGCTCGGACGTTTCGGAGGCGGGGCCGGGGCGTTCGTTCGTTCGTTGTTCTGGGGGAGGTAGGCGTTTCTGCGAGAGGACTTTCTGTCCCGGAGCAGAGCGTCTGCCGCTCCCCCCTGAGGAAAGGACGGGCCGTTGGGACCCCGGTACTCCGGACCCAGCGGGCCGGGCCATTTCCGGGCCGCCCGGAGCTTTGTGTTCCAGGGCGGGGTCGGAGCGGCGCAGGATGGTCCGGCGCGTGCCTCTTGGGGGGCTCTCCCCGAGGTTGCGGTCTGGACTGGCCCCGGGGCCGCTCGGAGGTCTTCCGAGGCGGGATCCGGGGCGGTGCTTGGTTCGGCGGTAAGCGGCCACGTTTGATTGGATTAGGATAGGTTCCCGTAGGGGTTCGGGGTCGAACCGTGGCCTTCCGAGGCTGCGGACCGACTCCGGATACAGGAAGCGGCGTTCCTGCGATTCCCGAGCTCGCTATGGGGTCTACGGTCCCTCGTAGGCCGTAGATTCGGAAACTTCAGCGACCCTGGCGCCCGAGCTGAATACCGTAATCCATCACGTGCTGAAATTACGCATGGGATGGACCGGGGGCCTGGGCCTCACCGCCCAGGCCGCGAGGAGTAAACCTCTATAAAAAATTCAAGGGTGGCGTCCGTGGCGCAGGGTCCTGGGCCGTGTAACAGCGGGGCTGGTCTCTGTGTCGCGGACGCCAACTTCGTCAGTTGGATGGCAGCTTACTGCCATACTGTTAGGGGTGGCCCGTAGGGGTCCGGTGTCGATCCGTGGTCTTTCGAGACTGCGGACCGACTCCGGATACAGGAAGCGGCGTTCCTGCGGTTTCCGAGCTCGCTAGGGGGGGTCTGCGGTCTCTCGTAGGCCGTAGATTCAGGGACTTCAGCGACCCTGGCGTCCGAGCTGAACACCGTAATTCATCACGTGCTGAAATTACGCACGGGATGGACCGGGGGCCTGGGCTTCACCGCCTGGGCTGCGAGGAGTAAACCTCTATAAAAAATCCAAGGGTGGCGTCCATGGCGCGGGGTTCGGTGCCGTGTAACAGCGGTGCTGGTCTCTGCGTCGCGGACGCCAGCTTCGGTAGTAGGTGGGCAGCAAAGGCGTTCGCTTTCAGCGCGAAAACGAACGCAGGCCCCAAGGCTTATCGCGCGGAGAGCCTATTGCGAGGAGGGAGGCCGATGACCTCTGTGTCCAGGGACGGTGTCGCTCTGCGGGTCGTCCCCTGGCAGGGGGGGAGTCGGCACCCCGCGGAGTAGGACGGGCCGGCGGGACCTTGGTTTCACCGAACCCGTCGGGCTGGGCCGTCTCGGGCCGCCGGACTCATTCCGGGGCAGGGTCGGAGCGGCGTGAGATGTCCCGGCGCGTGTATCGCGGGAAACTCCTACGTCTCACTGCATCGGGTCGGGACGGCCCTCGGGCCGCTCGGACGTTTCCGAGGCGGGGCCGGGGGCGTGTGTAGTATGGAGCGGTTGGCGTTCTCGCGAGGGGATTCGTCCCGGAGCGGAGCGTCCATCGTCTCTCGGACAGAGTGGACGGGTCGCTGGGATCCCGGTATTTCCGGACCCAGCGGGCTGGGCCGTCTCCGGGCCGCCCGGAATTATTCCGGGGCAGGATCGGAGCGGCGGAGAACGGTCCGGCGCGCACTTCGTCGGGAAACTGTCCCCGAGGCTGCGGGCTGGACCGACCCCGGGGCCGCTCGGAAATATTCCGAGTTTTGGGCCCGGGGTGTTTTGTTGGTTCGACGGCAGGCGGCGACCGTTTCCCCTTCCGAAGTCGCCTGTCGTCGGCCGGAGTGCCCTCTCCGCTGGATAGACCAGGGGGGGGCGGAGAGCCTGCTGGTCGCCACGGCGGGTAAGGTGGGGCCGGGGAGCGGCGACCCACACCCCAACCGTCCGTGGGGCCCTCGCGGGATATCCGAGCTTTGGTAAGCAGCAGTGCGGTGCCCGCGAGGTCGGAGGCGCGGGAGCCCTGAAAAGCCCTTCAGCAATGGGGGGCCGAGTAGGGGCCCGGAGTCCAGTGGGGAGATGACCTCCCTCCCCCAGTGACATATGTCCACCCCCCCGGGGGAACTCGGGGCCCGGTGCGGGTCATGTTTTCGGCCGGTGAGGGTATACCCTGCTGGACGGAGCCGCACTTCTCCCGAGAGAAACCTAAAAATGATTAAAGTTAAATCCAAAAAAGACACAAACAGGAGGGCGCTGCCGGTATCCTCTTCGAGCGAGTCGGAGGGGTTGTCGGACGGCGAATCCGACGTTAATGAAGTGAGGTCCCGAAGCCCCATCCGTGGTGACCGGGAGAGCCTCAAGGGTCCCAGGATCACCAGCGTCGAAAAGCTTCGAGGCGTTAAGGTGATGCTAATTAAAGAACCCGGATCGTCTGGAAAGCCCCTGTCTTCTCAGAAACTCGCTACCGAGAGTATTAAGGAGGAGACCGTGGAGAGTACTGCGATTGAGCGGTCCGCTTCTGCGGCCTCTCTAGCACCTCAAGATATCGCTGAGGTGTTGGAGGACCCCGAGGAGGAGGTCGGGGTGGAGGAAGCTCCATCTGGGACCACCAGAGTCGACTTCCCTAAGGTCAAGAGATCCAGAGGAAGGCCTGCCACGAACGGACTTTTCGTCGGCATAGGCAAGGCTAGGCGAGAGGCCGCGGAGGCTCAGGAGAGATATAACTTGAGCCTTGCGGAACAAGAATTTTACAAGGAGCAAGCGCAGAGGAGGCGTGAAGCGGCCGCCTATGTGATAACGCTGGATGAGCGGGGGGTGACTGGCGAGGAGGCCAAGAGGACTATCCTCGTCAGGCGCATTGAGGACGCCGCCAAGACAGCCAGGATGGTTTCCCTCAAGTCGGGTAACCTGAAAGGCACGTTCCGGAAGACGCTCAAAACTCTGGCGGATAATATTGCCGAGGATTCCAAGCCACTGGGGGCCTTGTTCGCCAATGAAGAGGTGCGGAGGTTGGAGCGAGATAATGCCAACCTCCGCGATGAGATGGCCCAGCTTAGGGCTGAGGTCGCCTCCCTCAAGAAATGCCTCCTCGAGAGGCAACCGTTACGTGAGGAGGGGCCCCCCTCCACGAACCGCGGTGGCGCGAAGAAGCGAAAGACACAGGGGGATGAGCTGACTGCGTTCTCCCCTGGTCAGGAGCGAAAGCCGTCTTCGGCCTCCCTTGCTGGGGAACGTTCTGGCGCGACCTGCCCTCCGACCCCGGATACAGGGGACTGGACGGAGGCACTTGCTGCGCGGATAATGAGGCAGGTGGGCGATTTGGTGAGTGCGAGGCTCGCGGTTATCGAGTCTCGCCTCCCCCCCAAGGAAACCCTCCGCCCCCCCCTGGCTGCCTCAAGGAAGGTTGGCGTCGCGCCGACAAAGGTCCCCCCGACCAAAGGGGGTAAGACCAAATCGGCACAACCGAAAGCAACGGAACCGACAAAGGGCAGGGCAAGCCCCAGACTCGCCCCAGCCGTTGCAAGTGACGGTCCCGGTCCCCGCTCAGAAAGGCTCGGGGACGGTCGTAATGGACCTTGACGGCGACAATTTGTCGTTCGTCGAGGTGGTAAAGAGAGGCAAGAGGAAGAAGGGGGCTACAACGGCCTCCTCTGCTCTTCCACCACCCACTAAAAGGCAGTCCGGGGGGTTACTGCCAAAAATAAGGCGGCGCCCTCTAATAAAAAAGGACTGCTCTCGGGGACGGCTGCCAAAACGGCTCCGGCCGCCAGCAAAAAGCCTTCGTCGGCCAAGGCGACACAACCCCCCAAACCTAAAAGGAACAAGGGGCGGAAGGGGGGGAAGTGAGGACGGCAGCAGTTGTCCTCACCGTATCCCCAGAGAAGACGAATGACCTCCCGTATGCGGAGGTAATGAAGGCTGCGAGGTCCAAGGTGGACCTTGCGGCCTTGGAAATTGACCACCTCCGTATGCGGAGGGTGGTCACCGGGGGAATCATTCTTGAGGTCCCCGGTGAGGAGAGTGCCCCTAAGGCGGACAGGCTGGCTGCGAAGCCGGTCGCCGCTCTTGGGGATAGTGGGGTGAGGGTCTCCAGGCCGGTCCCCACGGCTGAGGTAAGGGTAGCCGGCCTGGATGACTCTGTCACCGCTGCTGAGGTGGCTGCAGCCATTGCGGTGGCCGGGGGCTGTGCCGCGGATGACATCCAGGTCAGCGGGCTCAGGCCCGGAGCGGGCGGGCTTCGCGGAGCGTGGGCCCGGGTCCCGAAAGCCGCCGCTCTCAAGGCGGCGAAATCGGGAAGATTAAGAGTTGGGTGGACGATGGCCCGGGTCGAGCTTCTGAGGCCCGCCCGATGCAGTGCCATCGCTGCCTCGAGGTGGGGCACGTGCGAAAAGTGCCCCTCGGAGGTGGACCGCAGCGGGCTCTGCTATCGCTGCGGACAGGAGGGTCACCTCGCGGGGGCGTGCCAGGCTCCACCGAAGTACCCGAGGTGCGAGGCGCGCGGCCGCCCTTCCAACCACAGGATAAGGGGAAAGGCCTGAGTGGCCACACCCCCTCCTAAGAGGAGGGGCGGCCAGGCCAAGTCAACGGGCGCCGGCCGCGGCAGCGGTGGCTGCGCCAGAGAAAGGCGGCGGAAAGACGGCGACCAGCACCGTCTCTCCTGCCGTGGGAGAGGGAGCTGCTGCACTCTCTCTCATGGAGATAGTAAGCCTGGAGGAGGCAGGATCTCCTGGGTCAACACCTCGCGGAGTGGTCCATCGACTTGGCTTTGACCTCTGAGCCATACCTGGTGCACGATCGGGTTGATTGGCTCGGTGACCAGGATGGCTTGGTGGCAATCATCGGTGGTGGCCCGCGTGCCCTCTCTCTCTCTCTCGTTGAGAGGTGGGATCGCTACGTGGCCGCCAAATGGGGTGAGACGGTGGTTATTGGGGCGTATGCTCCCCCAAGCCGCCGTCTCTCCCAATTTGAGGACTTGATTGAGAGGGCGGGGTCGACCGATCCCGCCCCTCACCAACGATCGTTGACGGGGACTTCAATGCCAAGCTGGAGGAGTGTGGGTCCCCGGCGACGTGTATAAGAGGGGCTCCCTTGGAAATTGGGCCCTAGAATTTGGGCTCAATTTTCTGAATAGGGGGTCCGTGGACACATGCGTGAGGCACAACGGGGGCTCCATTGTGGACTTTACCCTTAGATGCCCTCGCGCCTCGCGCATGGTGTCTCGTTGGAGGGTTCTGGAGGGACAGGAGACCCTGTCGGACCACCGATATATTCGGTTCGAGGTTTCTGATCCCTCTGGCGGCCGTCAGTGGCAAGCGCATGAGCAAGCTGCTGGCGGCGAGAGGGGGGCCGGATACCGTGCCGCTGGGCCGTCAGGAAGCTCAACGTCGACTTCCTGATGGCCGCGGACGAGTCTGTGGCCTGGTCGGGGATCCTGACCAGGCCAATGGCCGATGAGGACGAGGGAGCGGCGCGGCTGCGGGACGTGCTCACAGCTATCTGTAATGCCGCGATGCCCCGCATCCGTGCGGCCCCCCGCCCCCCCGCAAGAAGGTGTTGTACTGGTAGACGCCCGAGATCGCGCAACTTAGACGCGAGTGCAATTGGGCGATCCACCGGTGCACACATTACGCGCGCAAGCGTGTTAAAGACGCGGATGTGTGGGCCTCGTTGAAGGACCAGCGGCGTAACGCCAAACGGTCCCTTCAACGGGCCATCGGTGAGTCCAAGGCCAGGGCCTGAGAGGAGCTGATCAAGACAATTGATCGTGATCCGTGGGGGCGCCCTTATCACATTGTGAGGAATAAGTTTAGGGCGGCGGGCGCACCCCTAACGGAGAGTCTTGACCAGCGTTTCCTCGAGACCGTGGTCACCACCCTGTTCCCTCCGGGGCCAGGGGAGATGGCCCATCTCGGCGTACCCCCTCCGCCGGTGCCTGACCGGTGGGGGAATACGCACGAGGTCTCAAGGGAAGAGGTGTTGGGGATTGCCAAGCGGCTCCGGGCGAAGAAAACAGCCCCGGGCGCGGACGGCATCCCCATAAAGGCCCTGGCCTTGGTGTCAGGCATTCTAGTGGACGGCCTCCGACACTTGTTCGGGAAGTGTCTGGAGGCTGGGCGGTTTCCCACCGCGTGGAAGGAGGCGAGAATGGTGCTCCTCCCGAAGGAGGGTAAGCCCGAGGGGTCGCCCTCGGCTTACCGCCCCATCTGCCTGCTCGACGAGGCGAGCAAAATGCTGGAACGCATTCTAGCGGCTCGCCTCCGAGAGCACCTGTCCCACGAGGACCCCGATCTGGCCGACTGCCAGTTCGGATTCCGAGAGGGTAGATCAACCGTCGATGCCATTCGGCGGGCCCGTGCCCTCTCGGATGAGGCTGTCTCCCGCGGGAAGAAGGTGTTGGTGGTCTCGTTAGACATAGCCAATGCCTTCAATACTCTCCCGTGGGAGTGTATACGACAGGCACTCCGCTTTCATCGGGTGCCTGCGTATATGCAGGAGGTGATCGGCGATTACCTCCGGGACAGGGGCATCAGTTACCCAGGGCGGTATGGGGCGACCCGGAAACCGGATGGAGGATCCATCGTGGTGTCCCGCAGGGATCGGTCCTGGGACCGCTCCTGTGGGACCTGGCTTACGATTGGGTCCTGCGGGGCGTCCTCCTTTATGGGCTAGGAGTAGTGTGTTACGCTGTTGACACGCTGCTCCTGGCCTGGGAGAAAGATTGGGGAAGCACCACTCGCCTCGCAGAGGTCGTGCTGGCGCACCTGGTGGGTCCAATACGGATGCTGGGCTAACGCGTGGCTCCCCAAAAGACCGAGGTCGTCTGGTTCGCCGGACCTCGGGCGAGGGGATCACCGCGCGGGGCCCAGCTTACCGTAGAGGGGGTCCGGGTCCCAATTGGGACCCAGATGAAGTATCATCCTCGACAGCAGGTGGAGCTTTGTGCCGCAATTCCTGCGGTTGGTCCCTCGAGTGCGGGTGGTGTCTTCCAGTCTCGGCAGGCTGATGCCCAATCTCGGGGGACCCGAGGGTAGAGCTCGCCGCCTATACCTGGGCGTGGTCCGGTCAATAACGCTATATGGCGCCCCCGTGTGGTACAACGATGTGGTGGCTAGCCGTCGCTTAAAGGAGCTCTTGCAGAGCTCCCAGCGGGGACTGGTCGTCCGTGCCGCACGGGGTTACCGGACCATCGCCACTGTGGCGGCGATGCTGATCGCCGGGGCGCTCCCGTGGGTGCTCGAGGCGCGCGTGTACGCACAGGCGTACGAAGAAAGGAGCGCGCGCCGTCGGGTCCCCGGGGCTCCCTGGACTCATAAAGAGCAGGAAGTGTGGCGCCTCCAAGCTAGGAGGCGTGCTGTCGAGGATTGGGACGAGGGCCTGACCCTAGATGGGCCGGGTTCTCGCGTCGTTGGTGCCATCGGGCCCGTTCTGAAGGAATGGGTGGGCTGACGGCGTTTCGGATCCCTTACGTACAGGTTGGGGCAGGTGCTCACCGGGCATGGTTGCTTCGGTGAGTACCTGCACCGTATAGGGCGTGAACCCACCAGTGTGTGCCACCACTGGAGGGCTCCGGTGGACTCGGCGGATCACACTCTGCTGGAATGTCCAGCATGGGATGTTGACCGTTGGGTACTACTCGGGCCCTGGATATTAACCAGGCTGACTTCTCCCTGGAGAGCGTGGTGCGTGCCATGCTCGAAGGGGAGGAAAACTGGGCAGCCGCGCTAGTCGTCTGTTATCTCGCAGAAGGAGAGCGACGAGAGAAGGAGTCGGCCCCAAACGCCGCTCCCTGTCGCAAGAAGAGGCCGTTGAGGAGAGCCCGAGCATATGCTCGGGCCTCATAAAACTCCCCAAACCAGTCACGGGCTGGAGGGAGGAACGGGCGAGATGTGCCTGGCCCTCCAGCCCAAGACTGCTGGGAGCTGCAGGGATCGGGTGCGGGGGCACCCCAACCCATTGCACGCAGCTCCTCGGCAGGGGAGACCGTTGCGTGGTGATTCCGCAACGGTCTCCAGTTAGGACGTCCCTCTCCCACACCAAATGGGAGAGGGAAAGTGGCTCGGGGGCGCCCGTTGGAGTATGCCTTCGCAAGCCCGGGGCGCCCCTCACGTCGCATGTAAAGGTGGACCACCATGGGGTTTTAGCCGGTAAGAGTCCGGTATAACCACCTCCGTTCCCCAAGAAAGGGAGGGGTATCCATGAGGATTTCCCCATGTAAAAAAAAAAAAGGCGTGACATGGCGACGTTATCCTCCTTGTTTTATCTTACCATGCACATGCAGCTTAAATTTTCGATAACACAAGAGATACATTTTATCAAGAGGTATGGCAGTGTCTCACACCAAGTGACCGTTGCATATTAAATACTTTATACTATATAACATGATCGCACTATTGAACGTGTATCATACGTCTATTAAACTGATATCAAACATCTATTATACGTCTACGTTTACGTTTACCATACGTCTATCGTACATCAACCATACGTCTGTGGTACGTCCACCATACGTCTATCGTACATCGTGCGTCTATTATACTACTACATTGTACTATTGACGTTCGAGTGTAGTACGTTAGACGTTTCATAATAGTATGGTTGACGGTTCAACCATACTATTATTAAACGTCTAACGTCTGAATGAATTACTTATGTATTACAGGGAAAGATAAAAAAAATAAACCATAAATACGTTTATGCATTTTTTATTTTAAAGTATTTTTTTGACATTGTAACCAATAATTGTATAATTTAAATACATTCTGCATAGCAAAATTCTTAATTTGTTTTGCACATCGTATAGTATTCGCAATATCCAAATTATTTAAAGATTCAATGTCTTTGTAATCAGCATCCACGGTCTCGATGATAACATTATTTCTTACATTGACATCAAGTATATTCTTCAACCATTCTCGTTTTTCATACCCTTTAACGTATACGATAGCTTCATCATCGTTTTTATCATATACAGCTGTTTGTTATGTCCTTGTTGTTTGATAAGGAACACAGACTGATATATAATTAACTGGTTTATTCTACAGATGCAGATCGTACAAACACGTTGCTGTTAGACTTACGAGCTCGCGCCGAAGACCGGGCACACGGCGCCATCTGAGGCGCGCTTAAGCGTCATTTCTATGTACTTAAAGGCGGGAACGCCATTTCGAGATATCGCATCTCTTTCCCTGCTTAACAATAAAGTCCTACGGGACATACCTCTGCGGAGGTTTACTAGGTCTAAGAGATCTTCTGACTATTGGCTCCATCACTGGGGCAGGACCTAGGTCGTCCACAGTGACTAGATCACTACTGGGAGCTTCGTTACCGGGATGAGCTCCGATCGTCTTATCAAGGTTTTCAGCTTCGTTCTGCAGTAGGGCTTCCGCAAAGGGAACGTCTTCCTTCTGTGTACTAGCTTTTTCTGAACTACTCTGCTCCAGTTGAGATTGTGAGCCTGTCACGTTATCCTTAATTTCGTCGATGTGGTAAAGGCGATCCTTGCCGTTGACTCTAATCCAGTACGTAGCCGGACTTTTTCTAGCGATTACTTCGCCCTGCCACCACTTAACAATTTTGTCTTGTATTGCGCATACAAACACTGATTGCCCTGCTTTGAAAGAAGAAATTTCTTTGGCCTTAATGTAGGGGCAATTCTTCTTGTTCATTTCAGGTCTAAGCATGGAGAGTTTTGTACGCGGAAGTTGCTTTAAAATAAGCGCAGCAGGTGTAGTACCTGTTTTGACACAAGGTGTGTTTCTCATAAATAGCAAAGTTTTTGCTAATTTTCTCTCCATACTTACATCTGCTTTACATTCGAGTAATTGCTTTCTAATATTATTCTTTAGAGACTGTACGGCTTTTTCTGCTAAGCCGTTGCTTTTCGCGTGATAAGGGGGGCTGTGCGTTAGCCGTATACCGTGCGTCTTACAGAAATTCTCGAACGGTGACGAGTTAAACGGTGGGCCGTTATCTGTAACAATTTCCTAAGGAAAATCTAAGATACTACAGGCCATTAATAACTTATCTAATGTTTTATTACAATCTGATCCTTGCATAATATAGGCATCTACCTATTTAGAATATGAGTCTACCAGAATGAGAATTTTCACATTGTTAATATCTAGAAAATCCAAGTGTACGCGTTCCCACGCACGACTTGTGATTCTAACTTATTCTTGTTTTTCGGTACATTCTGTGTTACCTGACAGACGCTACAGCCTTTAACTAAGTCTTCAATTTGCTCGTTGATTTTTGGCCAAAATACATGAGCCCTTGCTAACATTTTCATTCTAACGACTCCAGGATGGCCCTCGTGTAATAGTTTGCAAACTTGATTTCGCAGTTTGCTAGGGATTACGATCCTGTTCGCATAGTAAATACAATTCCCGCTTAGCGATAGCTCGTTTCTTTTTGCGAAAAACGGTTTCAAACCTTCTTCGTTTATGTGAGTTGGCCATCCTCGTTTGGTATAACCAACAACCCTGCTTAGAACTGGATCCTTCATTGTTTCGGTTTCTACTTTTAAACTAGATAATGGTTCGGGAATATAAATTTGTAGGATAGTATCTTCTGTGCCCCTTCTCAGAGGAAGTCTAGATAGCATATCCGTACCTTTCAAATTTGGTTTACAGACTAACTCGTAATCGTAATTTGATAATATCATTGCCCACCTCTGCATTCTGCTTGCAGCCAGCGGGGGAATATTAGTTTTTGAGCCTAATATTTTCTTTAATGGAGAATTATCCGTAACTAGGACGAATTTACGACCGTATATGTATTTATGAAATTTTCTTACAGCGAAAATGAGACCCAAGGCTTCCCGTTCTATTTGACTGTAATTTCTTTCTGGCGCTGATAGTGTGGCTGAAGCGAACATAATTGGATGTTGCTCGTCGTTAATTTTATGATACAAGACTGCCCCTATGCCATAAGGGCTAGCGTCAGATTCTACGAAAATCTCTTTATTTGCATCGTAGTGTACCAATAATTTATTTTCAGCCAACGCCCGTTTAGTCAAATCAAATGCTCTTTGACAGTCGTCTGACCAAACAAACGCTACCTTTTTTTAAGTAAGTTTTATAACGGATTTAATAACGTGCTCAAGTTTGGAATGAATTTCCCGTAAAAGTTTACCATACCTAAAAATGATTTTAACTGAGTAGTGTTATTCGGACGCGGGCAGTCCCTTATTGCGTCGATTTTATTTTGTAATGGCCTCGTACCGTTTCCGTCAATTTGGTGGCCTAAATATTCTACTGATTTTGCGAAGAAATTACATTTATTTAAATTTACTTTAACATTGAATTTATCGAGCTTTTGTAAGACCATGAGCAGTCTTTCCTTACATTTTTCTTCATTGACCCATAAATTATTAAATCGTCTAGGTAACAACAAACTCCTCTTTGCCTACCTATAATAGTATCCATAACTGCCTGAAATGCGCCCGGAGCGCTGGAGATGCCAAAAGGTAATCTTTTTACTGCAAATAACCCTTTATGCGTGTTTACGGTACGAATTTTTCTGCTTTTCTCCGCGAGTTCTAATTGAGTGAATGCTTTAGACAGATCAAGGGTACAGAAAATACTACCTCCTAATAGCGATAACATAATGTCGTCGATTCTGGGCAATGGATAAATATCTCGCAGGATATTCGGATTTACAGTGCCTTTATAATCTACGCATAGACGTAAGTCTCCGAATATTTTTCGCACGATTACTAACGGGGATGCCCACTCGCTGTAACTTACCGGCGACCACAGGCCACTGTCGACTTGCTCTTCTATTTTCTTATCAACTTCGCTTAGAATTCTATACTGTATCCCGTAAGCTTTTTTAAAGACTGGTGTGGCATTTTCTTTTAATATTATGTTAGCTTTGAAACCCTTTATACAACCAACAGTGTCGTTTTGAAAGACGTTTTTAAATTTCTTTAATATATCGTTCAGTATAACATTATTTTGAATTGAATTAACCGGCAGTAAGTTATTTCTCCAAGAAGGATTTAACGCATCTAACCAATTCCTGCCAAGTAACGGTTTTGGAATACACTCTCGAACAATGATAATCGGCAAAGTATTGGCCTGAATGTTTTTATTCCCTGACACTTCTACCTCGATTTGTCTGATAACTTTCAGTCTTTGACCTGAGGTTACGCTCAAAGTTAGATCGCTTTCTTTTACTAATGACTTTTCTTTAAAGTGAGATGAAAAATCTTTTAAGCTCATTACCGTAACCGCTGCGCCTGAATCTATTTCAAAATCTATTTTTTTGCCCTGAACAAAGAGAGATATGAGCACCCCCTACCGAGTATCATTTACGTTATTGACGTAATTAAGATTAAGATTAAGTCCGCAGATACCACAGTCGCACGAGATCTCCGCTGGTTTGTGCTCGTTCGCTACGCAGTTAACTTGCTTGTTCTTCTCCGCTCTGCAGGATTTCTCGAAGTGCCCCTTCTTGTTGCATTTGTTACACGTAGCTTCCCGCCTTGCATGTCTTGTTGTGCTCCTTGTCCCAGGGTTTGCCGCATCGGTAACACTCCGAGGATTTGTTTATTTTCGTCGGATTCTTGCGTTTCTTTCCTTGGGATTGCATTTGGCTAAGACCTTGGAGAAGCTGCTCTCTTCTCTACCAGCAATGGATTTCGTTTGAGCCGCCGCCAACTCCATTGAGGTTGCAATTTTCACTGACTCGTTAAACGAGATACTTGATTCTACTAACAGCTTTTGTCTTATGTGCTCGCTTGATAGTCCACATACCAGTTGGTCGCGCAATGCATCATTCAAAAAATCACCGAATTCGCATGGCTGTGCCAACTTTTTGAGTTCCACGCAGAATAATGCATTTCTGAGGGATATAGTAATTTATTAGTGCTGTCTTTAGCTCGCCATAGCTTTTTTCTGCTGGTTCCGCGGACAGCACACTGTTCCTCGGGATTTCGTAACATTTGGGCCCGATAACTGTTAATAATAAAGGTACCTTTTTCGCATGTGCTATGTCATTCACTATTAGATACTGCTCAAAACGTTCTATGTATGGTTCGCCTTCCTCGTATTCGGAAATACATCCAACATAACCTTGCGTGCCACGTGTCGGATTAGCCATTGCGTCTTGATACTAGCAGTGTGAATGACAAGAAGTTAACGTGCGGGTCGTGTTTAACCTAATCTCGTCGCCAAGTTGCTATGTCCTTGTTGTTTGATAAGGAACACAGACTGATATATAATTAACTGGTTTATTCTACAGATGCAGATCGTACAAACACGTTGTTGTTAGGCTCACGAGCTCGCGCCGAAGACCGGGCACACGGCGCGATCTGAGGCGCGATTAAACGTCGTTTCTATGTACTTAAAGGCGGGAACGCCATTTCGAGATATCGCACTGTTGAAATCAGGTGCTTCGCTTTCGGGTACTGAACTATTCCATCTTCCCATTGTAATCCATGGTGATAAGCAGCCAACCTAGAAACTCAAGATCTTTCGGATTTTGCTTCCATGGCACGGAATTTGTAAAAATGTAATGCGTGAGAACGTTTCCTTGTTTCAATACCGCTACTTCCTTTACAATAAATTTTTTTCCAATGGTGAATTCTTGCAAATCCACAAATGTTGGCCCAACCATGACAAGTAATTTTTTGAGACTGTACCATATCACAAAATATCTCGGTATTTTATTAAAGATATTTGCTAACGCTGCATTTTACATGATTTTGCGCACAACATTAGACAATGGACAGTATTCAATTACACGATCATGTAAGATAAGGCAATAGACGGTAGTGCTCGCTGGCACATTTTCTTTGCAATCAAATTCAATGCGCACGTCCACAGTAGCACTTTTGATGGACTCGTTTTGCCGTGAGCAATGAATCACTGTAAAAGGTCCTCTTTGCAGAAATGTGACCACGTTAAGCAGCGTATCGTAGCAATCACGTCCATAATAAGATTTACGAAATAAGATTTTGATATGTACGTTGGTACATGTCAAAAAGGATGGAGTATCTAGATTTACGAAAGTCTAGATTCCAGTCATCGTACGGATAAAATTCAGAGTTGAGATAAAGTTTCACATTGATCAAATTACAATCGTCAAAAATAGTAGCATCTTGAGACATGATATTCCTGCGACCGGTCTATAGTGCAAAGATAACGAATCAAAGCTTTTCTAATTGTGTTTTAACATCCCACGAATGTTTGGTTGTGTTCTGCAACAAGGGGTACTTATACAGATCCCAGGAACGAAAACTCATACTTAGATATCGCCCGCTTTCCAAAGCTCGTAGTATGGACAATTTATTGACTTCATTTAACGTAACATGTGGCATTCGCCACTGTACTTTGAACAATTCAATTTCCGGTTGTATTCGTTCCCACAATAGAATTGTTATCATTGCGCGCTTGTATAAAAATTAATTTATGGCGCGCGTTAACAACCATGCGTTTGTAATCCTCGCAAAAGCCTAGCAGTAAATTTAGCGGCACGTAAAAGTTGAAATAATTTTCCCACACAGTGGATGACATGTCCCATCCAACGCATTCTGCATTATCATTCCTTTGTCAAACGTAAGAGATACATAGTTCTTTAGAGTACTAGTGATTCCAACGTTTCTGTTGCGATCAATTTCCACCCCGTTGATTTCATATCGAATTTCAAACATGAACGCTACACAATTATTTCCAAGTTTTATTTCTGATGCATCAACGTCATCATCATCATTTTTTTTTCTTCACTAATCTTCCTTCGACATAGAGAAAACTTACGCATGGCAATGTGTATAAATCCTGTTGTTGTATAGGTATCCTTATTTCATCACTATGTCCAAACGTAGTGTTAGCGTATGGATTATACGAGTGAGTTTCAATCTTGACAATGCTATCGTCAAAGATCGGGTCACCTCCAATGTTTAGAATATCAGACATCTCAGAAATTTTGTACGGTGAATCACAGTGATCTCAAATATGCAACGTTTGATGGAGTAAATTTCTTTTTACCAAGCAATTGGATATTCTTGATTGCTGTCTTTTTGATTGTTGTGATCTTCTTGTTGTAAATTGTGTCTTGCTCTTGCTCATTCAGCACGAGCATCTCACGTTATCGTCTTCGTACGTGCAATCTAACAGTAATCTCCTGTCCGCGGAAATCAATTAATCGACCGTTTTGATCCACAATGCGAATAGTCAAGTCAGTAATGCTCCGTACGATGATTGGAAGGTAAATGATCTGTGCAGGTGTTTCCGAGATTTTATACCCGAGAGGAACACTCGGTGAAAATTCATGTTTCGTATGCACGCACTTGCTATACGCACCAGCGGTCAGGTTACAATCTATGCGAATAATGTTTACATTGATTATATTCATAGGTAAGTCTGATTCATGCCATTGTCGAGGTTCAAGCATACGATTTGAGGAAAATCCCAACAGCAATCCAATGTTGTCGGATTTGCTAAAATTTATTCGATAAGAGCACTTGATCTTGCTCTTCATAGTATTATCGTTGGCGCGAATCATAATCTCGTTATCCTTGTCTTCATCGATCTCTTTATGAAGCAACTTCTTCCTAGTAACATCGTTTGAGTCATGAGATATAGCATGTCTCAGATACTTGTCAATGTCACGCAGTTCGTACGATCCTTCGAGAATGATAATTTCCTTGTCGTCTTTGTCACAGTAAAATTTGTTATTTGAGGAATTTATATTAGGTATCGTATTGTAGGTTTCAAAGTCTGTCAGACCGATCTCGTAATCACCATCGCTTAAATCTACAGCTGGAAAGTAGCTTACCGCGAGGACGTTACTTTTGTCGGTTAACGTAAACGTCAGTGATATGTTGTATACTGAGTTAAATAGCGAAATGTTGATCTTTAAATTGATTGTCAACCGATAGTAGAAAACGTAGGCACAGTTGACCACAGTTTCTTTGATTGTAACGTTGATAACGCGCGTGATTGTACTCGTGTCATATCACTGTTAAAGTATCGCACTAATTCTTGTGGTGGTCGAAGATTACCAAAACTGTCGAAATATATAGCATGAATCCCCCTCTTTGCGTACGCCACCCAATGAGTACCCGGTCCTTTGACACTGTCCAAATTCATGATACCGCTCTCGTTTCGGCGTGCTCCCCGCGTTGGTAATGAAGTACGCATAAAAATTCTTCGGAAATGTGGAATGTGCATACGTTTTGCTAGTTGATGTAATTCAAGGTTTGTAGTAACACCTTTTGGCATTTTTAATGTTTCATCGACATTTTTTTTTTTCTTCTTGACTCCTCGGCCGCGCTTATACGGAGCGAGATAAACTCCATGAGCTTCCATGACACGATTATGACGTTTTAATTCCTGCAGTTGACGCTGTGCCGCTTTGTTATCATTTACGGCCTTTGCTACTCCAGCCGCTCCTCCGACCAATGACCCGAGAACTCCCAGCAATGGTAGGACGGGTAGGATACCACCACGTTTTGCTACCGGAAGTATCCGTTTGCGCGTTGTCTTCTTCTTCTTCTTCTTTGATTTCAGACCCATACCGATTTTCATCTTGGTTTTTATAGCCGCTCAAACTGCTGTCGCAGCAACTTTCTCTCCGAGACTTGAATCTCTCGCTGTAATGCGTTTCCGTGCTTTCGAGGCAAGTATATTATCAGCCACGTGTCTTTTCGCGAGATCGTTGCTGTGCGAATAGGCTACATCATGCTCACGACACGCCGCATCCAATGGATTGATGCCTCGGTCACCTCGAGCTAATGGCTCTTCTAAACGTGTTCCTGGACCGCAATACTGATAACCGGGGATATGTAATTCGAAAGGAAGTGCATTAATCGAGCAATTTAACAAACCGCAGCCTTTCGCAGGCATTCGCAGCAATTCTTTGTCAACGGTGCCGGACCGTCTATATGCGTATGCTGAGACGGTAAATTATAATGTTTGAAACACCGACGGTACTGTTGAACCTCCGAATCTGTTTTTATATGTTTGGGTAATTTGTCCCATAAATGATTGATGTAATTGTGAAAGTTTTGTAGCAAATCAACTTTTGGTATATATTTTAACTGTTCGCTAGTCAAACTGTGTACATCACAGATATCTGATACGATAAGAAACATTTTGCAAACTGAGCGATTTCACTCTACGCGCCTCTATAAATAGAAGCTACCGGCAATAGAAATTTTTCAGTTTATTGTTACCGTAGAAGGAAAGAAAATATGCGGTTTGTGCGGCAACCGCAGGCAATTAGAATAATTAATTTTGATAAGATAACACCCAAAATAAAAACACGCAGACATGGAAATTTGCTACCAATTTCTATACGTGGCACCATTTGCGGTCCGTCAAATTGTGGCAAGACGAACGTGTTGATAAGCATGCTGGAAAGCCCGCACGGTGTACGTTTCGAGAACGTATATCTGTACTCGAAATCGCTTCAGCAGCCGAAATATCGATATCTGGAAAACTTATTAACATCGATTGAAGAAGTTGGGTATTTTGCATTCTCCAACAACAGCAACGTCATTCCTACGAGCAAAGCGCTTCCGAATTCCATCTTTATCTTTGATGATGTAGCATGCGACAAGCAAGATACGATAAGAGAGTACTTTGCAATGGGTCGGCATGCTAACGTTGACTGCTTCTATCTCTGTCAGACGTATGCCAAGATACCGAAGCATCTTATACGTGACAACGCGAATTTGTTAATTATGTTCAAACAGGATGGCACCAATCTGAAGCATGTATACAACGATCATGTAAACACTGACATGTCTTACAAGGATTTTTGCGATTTATGCCAGATTTGTTGGCAACAAAAATATGGATTTCTATTGATAGACAAGGACAGCGCGCTTGTCGATGGAAGATATAGAAAAGGATTTAACGACTTTGCAATACCGTAGAATGATTAGTTGTTGTCGATACGTTGAATGTTCAACATGGATAGTAACATAGATCCCGAGAAGATAGCTAAACAGATTGTAAAAACAAGTAACACAATTCGCAAAAATATCGCGCTTTAAAAACGGGTAAAATGGAAGAAGATTTTGCATTGGAAAGACATTTTAAACCAATCATTGAACCTCTAAAACAGATTGTTGAAAATACCGTTGGAGTTGAAAATACCGTTGAAAATGGGTCTAAACAGGCTGAGTGTGAAGCATTCTTTTCGGGAGATGAAGAATACGTGGAACCAAAACGAAAACGGTCGATTTCGTTTAATAATTCAATAATGACTTCTACTCCAATTAAATTGCAAACTGTACCAATTAATTTTAATAAAGTATCACAAATGTTACAAGATAACGATTTATTGCAGAATCATGCACCCTCCGTTGAAGAGGTTTTTGAAATCACCGATGAGCCGCTTGTGATGTCCGTTCGACAACAGTTAGAAACGTCTGAGGGGCAAAAAAAATTACAAATACATTATGGTCCATTGGGCAGAAATATATGGGAGCTGTTTTGAGCGGTAAAAAAACGGTCAACGTAGCGTTTACGGAATTTACTTCAACAATACCGGAACGATGCTTGGTAACAAACGTATTGACTTGCACATGAACGATGATATATCCATAGACGGTAAAAGATACAAGGGTACTCAAGGTCTGTATGAGTTAATTTTCATGAAAATACCCAACTCTGATATCTACACGAATGACGATGTAGAGAAGTATAAGGATATCATGTTAACTACAAACGCACATAGGCGAGACCACGGTGAATGTAATCCAATACTAGGTAACAAAGGACACAAGTATAAAAATATAATCTCCCCCATGTTAACACTGGATAAAGTTGGACAAGGTATACCAAACACCGTTACGTTAAACGACAACAAGATTGATTACGTTCATTGGAACGATCCGAACGAACTCGTCGATCGTCTTCGATTGCTCGAGGCCTCACGCCAAGCCGGACACAACGCTCACGATAACGAGATCCTGTCGATTATCGAGGAACTTCACGAAGCTGGTTTAATTATAAATTGAGTCGTGCTATTCATATTATTTTAGTCAACGTTGAAATGTCAATCAATAAGTTTGCGATATCGCTCAGAAGTAGCGGAACGAAATCGTATTACAAATGAAATGGATTAATAAGAAGTTACGTCCGCGATAATGCTCTTTGCAAGGTCAACGCCAATTTTGATGCAAAGTCATGCAAGATTCGTCACGTAGCGTTACCTGTAGATGATGGCGATGCTGCCAATAAACGATATGTACAACAGAGCATACAAATTTTGAAAGATCACCAGGACGAAATTGAGAGGAAGATTGTTACTCTCCAAAATAAGGTGGAGATTATGCTTAACAAAATTCAAAGACAACTCGATACAGTGACTCATAGCGCAGAGTAGAAAAAACACGATACATTAGATCTCTCCATCATTTGTGAATCAAACATGAACAATTCCAAAAAGCATCTGTTAGCGGAGGAACTTCATGCTCCAGCGAGAAGAAATTTTCCGAGAAGGCATGTCATTGTTCGCGGATACGATGACCTGTGGCAAGCGGATGTGGTTGAGATGCGACTTTACATGAGATTTAACCGAGGTTACAATTACATACTCACCGTTATCGATGTATTGAGCAAATATGCATGGGCCGTGCCTCTCAAAGCCAAGAGTGGCAATGAAGTGGCTAATGCGATTGCAAAGACAATGCGAGACGATGAAAGATGTCCGAAAAATTTGCAGACTGACGGAGGAAAAGAATTTTACAACGCCACGGTACAGAAACTATTGAAAAGACATGATATCAATCATTATTCAATGTATTCCGTAATGAATGCATCAATCGTTGAACGGTTCAACCGTTCATTAAAGAACGTCATGTGGAAGCAGTTTACGCTTAATGGAAATTATAAATGGATCGATTTGTTACCACGTCTCGTATTAGAATACAACTCGCGAAGGCATCGTATTATTGGTATGCGACCCATCAATGTTACCCCTGTGATTGCCGAAAAACTCTTATCCACTGTGTATAGTCGCATAAAAATTGCTGCACCCGCGCGGTTCAAAGTGGGTGAATCGGTACGCGTGAGCAAATTTAAAACCATTTTTGATAAAGGTTATACACCGAATTGGACTACGGAGATATTTAAAATTGCCAAAGTGCAGAGAACTAATCCTGTGACGTATTTATTGAAGGATTCCTGTGGAAAACATATCAGCGGTGGATTTTACGAATATGAGCTTCAGCGAGTCGGTAATTCTAACTTGTATCTCGTTGAAAAAATTTTACGCAAAAGAGGGGATGAGGTTTATGTAAAATGGCTGGGACTTGATAATTCATACAATTCGTGGATACACAAGGATAATGTATTGTAAAAAATGTATTACTTATTTACAAGATATTTGTAATTTTTATTACAATTACACAAATATACATATATTATACAAATTAAGTGTTTTATTTACATTGGTATTTTATAATGTCCCCAAGGCAACGTGTCAATAGAATCTGACATAATATATCGCTTATCGTCATACGGACTAAGAGCAATTTTCGTTTCGGATATAGTATACACCTCATGCAATTTCGATCTAATACATGACTGCTGTCGTGTTATTTCAATCTCATCATGCAAACATCGCGTGTAATTATCGAAAGTTATCGATTTTGCCACAACGTTGCTCTTGATTCCTTCGACTTTCTTCGTGTCGTTTTTATCATCAACGCGCAAGGCATACATCTTTGTTCTAAGCCCTACGAATTCGGTCATGATCGCACCATTGTTTTCATCCTTCATTAAACCTGGCACTTTTTTATTAGCAAGCGGAATACCGTATGCATTATCAACCGCGTAATCACTGTCAAATTTATTATCGCGCTTTATAATTTTGTATACGTCATCACATTCAATGTTATATATTAAGCTATCCGTATCAGTATACATAATTTTACATTTCTTGCGAAACATCGGCGCCATGTATTCATGATGAAATTCATACAAACATGTCTTAGATATGTCAAGGATGCATATACCACATAGATTGGTTTGTCAAATTTCACCTCAAGGTTACGCATTACGATTGCAACCAAATTCTCTGAAAAGACACTATGACTGTGGAAATTTGGTATAGCGATCATTGCCTCCGCGCCGTATCTGCCTTTCCATTTTGTCACAAGTCGCACATCGACGTGATTGCGCACGTTCTCCATGGTTTTGCTAAATACCGCGTTGTTCATTAATTTGTATAAATTTTTTTCGAAATTGTTTTTGGCGCATGTTCTGAAATCTGTATTTAACTGAATATAATCGCGAAGCCATGGTGATTGTGCAAACTGTAATATGCGATGTATTTTTGTTACTCGAAGGCCGTGACGAGTACACTGCTGCAGGTTACGATAATGTATGACGTAACGTTTCTTATCGTATGAGGTTGCGAGGAGCTTGTCCTGCCGCTTGCCGGGCGGTTTATCACGCATTGGACAGAACGGTAGGTCAATGTGCGCATCATGTAAATGTTGTGGATATTCTAAGTCTATTTCAAGAATGTAACCTGTTGGAGAATCTAGCGCGATGTCCATAAAATTAAAATTTGTTACGTCATCTACCCATCGAAAATTTTTGTATGGTAATGGCTGACACATTGCCCAACCATACAAGTTATTTACATCACAGTACATCAGGTACGATGATGATTTCGATGGATCGTATGACTTCATGTACTTGTTGTTGGCCTGTGCGTACCTGTTTGAACATTGACTCAGACCACCACGTGTGCCACGTTCGATGAACATGATCATGTCAATGTCTGTTAGCAGTTCGAAATTTACATGTGTATATTTCAACATTGCATCCCACGTAAAACCGGGTAAAGTATAATAATACGCGGAATCGAGCCCATAACTCGCGATACAAATATCGCGAAAATTCTCAAAGATATCAGCCAACAACAGTACGTCAGTTTTCAAGTATAAATCGCTATAATCTCCGGGCGTTCGGATGGAGAACCGCTGCCACACGTTGACAGCATGCGCGTAATCGCTCTCGGATACTGTGTCACCCGTCAATGAACTGTAAAATAATTCGCGCGGTGGCAAACATGATTCTTCCAATTTTTCCACACAGTCAACATACTCGTATGGGAAGACACCTTTTCGTGTTAACAGATCGACATTTTCTGTTGATAAATTACTATATTCCCGTTGCATTATGCATAGCTTATCTTTACTAAGAAAAGATGCCAATTTATCGAGACTAGATGCGAGAAATTTGAAAGAATCGATAAATCTAAATTTTATGCAATTTTTCTGATCATTTTTTGTAAACAAAATATATTTTTCTTTTGTTATCGGAAGTAAATCTATTTGTCCTTCATATGTGGTAGCTATTTCCTTGATGATAAAATGCACGTCGTAGCCAGATAAGTTATGGAAAACTATAGGAATATAATGCGAATCTTTGTAATTTAAATTGCAATTTGAATGCGCTGCACCTCTGAATCGACCGGTTAAATGACAATGATCGCGTATCCGTTCTATTTCATTCGTAAATGGTTTTTCACAAATGTGGCAGTGTGTAGCGTTGTTAAATTTTTTCCAATCGTCTTGTGTTAAATCCATGGGAACATTAACCGACAGAATGTTATTTACAATTTGTGCTAAATCTTTAAGTTGCTCGACGAACCACGCGATACAGTTCTTATCGCGATGAAACCGATACATTGATAGCAAATTGTCATACGCACAGTGTACATAATATGCTATGCTAAATACTCGATGATGCTGGTAATTTTTCTCATCCTCAGTCTTCTCCAGGATGCATTCCAAATCGGCGTATACGATAAACGGCATTCGTTCCTTTCGACAGTAATTTTTAAAGCTCAGCCATTTGTTATCTTCGCTTGGTAATATGATAGCGCAATCGTTTATCTTTTCATAGTCCATTGTGTGAATTTCCAACTTGTCGCTCGAACTAAAATAATGTAGACATCTGAAATATAATTTATTTTTGAGAAATTAGAAAAAATATATTTATATATACATATTTTTGTATTTTCCGAAATATATACATACCGATCACAAAAGAATTTCTTATTCTTTTTCTTACTGAGTTGTGAACTCATGAGACGGGACATATTGTTTATCAACGCAAAATGTCCCACATTGTCATCCTGCACGTATAGTAGATTTATATGTTTGTCCATTTTTCGTTCAGTGAGTCGTATAGGAAAAATAGATAGTTTCTTCTTCTCGATGCAGTGTAGATTAATGGAGATTTTGTTGAGAATTTCAAACTTTTTAATTTGTGGCAGTGTCATTGGAAACTCAATGCCTTTCAGATTTAATACCGTAGAATAATGTGGATATGAAGATTCTCGATCTGTATTCCTTTCAGCAGGATGCAGACTGGCCACTACTGACCATGCAAAACATGCATTGTCATTTGATTTTACATTAACTACCGCTTTCTTCATCATAATTTTACTTGGTAACTGGATGTTGCATCCTGCATGCAAAGGGTTATATTTGTTATCGGGTATATTTGTTATAAATATTGTTATATTTATTGTTAAATTTAGTATACGCGACAACGCCCATCCGTTATCGCGTTCTTGGAATTCCTCCAACGATGCTAAGATTATCTTGATGACGTGTAACTGGTACCACTTATGCAAATCGGAGCATTGAAAGAGTTCATAATTTCTTGTTGTGTTACACTTATTAGCGCGTTTGTCACCTGCGACAAATTCACCATTAAAAATAGCGTTTATCTTTACGTTGCCATGTCTCTGCATGACACTTTGCACATGTTCAAGCACAATTTCTCGCGCATCCTCTAGAAATTGATACGGTTCAATGTGAAATTAATCACAGCACCAGTCAGTATACGACTTTCAAAAACTGTATCTATCTCACGCCATCGGAGTCCTGCACTATATCCAGCGCCCATTTGCACAAACCGCCCACGCATCATTTGTTTCAAACCTTCTAGACGCGTGATACAGGCGATCACAGATTGTCTTCCGCCGATTGACAATCGCGGATATTTACTGCGGCTGCGTCCATCTAGCGATTCGATGAACTCGATACAGCGTTGCTCCCACGCCATATACTCTTTATGCGTATTCAATCGAGTGGATTGCTCCACCAAATCACGCTCCGTTTGCTCCATTTTTACAATGTGCTTAACTGCATAGACTGATGGGATGCATCGCGATCTTGTCATTTTATAATGTTACCATCACTTTAAATGTTATTCACAGTGTATCATTTGATACATGTCTAAAGTCTTCGTAGTTGTCATAAATCGGCGCTTGTAAGATTCACATGTATATTTGATATCACTGACTTTGTAAAATTATTAAATGATTTCATCGTGATATCCTATTACTTTTAAACGTGTCACAGTAGGCGTTCGCTAAAAATACAAAACTGTCACATTTGCTCCATGACTTCATCATAATATCGAATTATATTCAAACGTGTGTCTAAATTAATTTTATAGATCTGTGGTATTAGCGCCTATGATATTATCACAGCTGCTATACTCTGGCACATACTTTTATGCTGAAAATGCAAATCTGCAATACTATATGATTTTATTGTAATATTAAATTACATTCAAACGTGCCTAAAACTGAATTTTACTATCCTGTAATCTCACATCTGTCAACGCTTGCAAGGTTTACGTTTGAATATGTGTATAATCTCATCATAAAATATGTAAATATTACTAAAATATACACCAGCACAGGTATTGTTTTATGATATTTATATATATTGGGTTTATATTACACATTATAATCCTTCTTTTATTTTTCCAGAATTTTACAATAAAAGTAAATGATATAGAAAAAAACGTTAAAATAAGAGTGATAGATGGGACCTCACGAACGGTATGTCCGTGTATAACTATGTGCATGTGAGTACACATGTGTTATTTTGATTAATAATAATATATATTTTCTTATTTTTACAGAATGGAGATGAAATAGCATCATCATCAGCATCATCATCATCATCATCATCATCATCATCATCATCATCATCATCATCATCATCATCATCATCATCATCATCCTCATCATCATCATCATCTTCATCATCATCATCATCATCATCATCAGGATTATACATTGTGAGACGAATCCCTCCTAAATGGTCGCTGACAGAGGCACAAAATAGTAAAGAGTTATATATCGAACCACGAGAGCTTCGAGTTTGTCGGAAGACGTCATTGATGTTTGATGAACCGCAGGTGTGTGTTTGTGTGTGTGTGTGTGTGTGTGTTTGGTATTTAAATTATTAATTACTTTATATATTTTGGATCCACAGAAACTACGAATCGAAGATCTCGAGGTAGTAGATTTCATAAATATAGAAAAAAAAATAAAAATTGAAAAAGAACGAAAAAAACTACGAGATGAACTGGACTTCTTATGGTGCGAATCAACTTTACATGGATGGCGGTTTTACTACTATTATGGCGAACCGGATATTTTTCATTTAAATAATTTATTTAATGAAAATAACTAAAATTATTTGTATAGTTATTAAAAATAAATAAGAAGCAAAATTTATCCAATAAAGACAAATAAAATTATTTGTGTATATTAAAAATAAATAAATAAATAAATAATTTTTTAATAACATTTTAATAAAACCATTTTTATGTATTTCTTTTAAAATAAATAAAATAAAAAGAATAAATATATTACATTCAAGCAAATTATTATTATTTTCCCTATTCTCTTCCATTCCTAAGAACATCTTAGAAATAAGAACGCGTGGGATTGAGAACATTGGCGTGCGAAGTATAAAATAAGCCATGGGAGAGCAAAATTATTTGTATACTTATTAAAAATAAATAAGAATTTATCCAATAAAGACAAATAAAATTATTTGTGTATGTTAAAAATAGATAAATAATTTTAATAAATAATATGTTAATAAAACTATTTTTATATATTCTTTTTAAAATAAATAAAATGAAAAAAATATATTACATTCAAACAAATTATTATTATTATTTTCCCTATTCTCTTCCATTCCTGAGAACACCTTAGAAATAAGAACGCGTGCGATTGAGAACACTGGCGTGCGAAGTATAGGAAATAAAATAAATAATTTTAATAAATAATATGTTAATAAAACCATTTTTATATATCCTTTTTAAAATAAATAAAATGAAAAAATATATTACATTCAAACAAATTATTATTATTATTTTCCCTATTCTCTTCCATTCCTGAGAACACCTTAGAAATAAGAACGCGTGCGATTGAGAACATTGGCGTGCGAAGTATAGGATAAGCCGTGGGAGAGCATGAGCAAACGAGCGAGGATAAAACGTGCGTATGGGGGGAAGGAGGATGATGCATCGCCACACCACATCGCAGCATCTGCTGTACCAAAGATGAGCGCAATATATGGGAGGGAATAAGAAAGAAAACGCATGTGCGCTTCCATCACCTATGCTATGATTAGCATCGCGAGATGGCATCACCCCTCCTCCAAGACGGCGATTGAGAGCGTGGCGTACGAGCAAGAAGGCATACAGGGAAAGAGTGAGAGCGCAGTGCTTAAGTAATATCATCTATGGTAACGCCGCGAGGTGGCGTCACCCCTTCCCTTCAAGGCGTGGTTAGCACGACAAAATACATGCCGTGAAATGTTCCTCCCCCCGCCCTCCCCACGAGACATCATTACGGTTAGTACGGCAAAGACGTGTGCCGTGAAATTCCCCCTACCCCCGCACAAATCGAGGTGACATTACCCCCTCCAAAACGCAGTTAGCACGGCAAAAAGAACATTGGCGTGCGAGCGAGTAGGCATGTGGCATCACCCCCTCCCTTCAAGGTGTGTTTAGCACGACAAAATACATGCCGTGAAATGTTCCTCCCACTCTCCCCACGTGACATCATCGCGGTCAGTACGGCAAAAACGTGTCGTGAAATTCCCCCCCTGCCCCCGCACCTCCCTCAGATCCCTGAGTTAGAATCCGCCTTACTATACTACTCAATTCAAGCCTAATATGTTCCTAAAATTAATAAAAAACTGACTTTCTACATTTGTAATTACATCAAATTTTAACTAACTGCCTTTCCGTTCTTTCCTCGGACCGTCCACTGCTCCACGCTGTCCGACCGAGCACCCGCCGGACAGCCGAACAACCAGCACACGGGGCCAAATAAATACTTCCAACCGGCGTAGCGCGCGAAAACGCATCCGTGCGTCGAAAACATCTCCGCGTGCACGTGCCTGAGAAGTGGCCGAAGTGGCGGTCACTGCTGATCTCGAGCGGCGGGAATTTCCTCTCCGCTATCGAACCGTTCGTACCCCCGCACCGCCCCTGCTCGCGAGATTCGGCTATATAAGCACCGCTTCTACGATCTCGGTGGACCGGAGAACTTACGATCCGATCTCCTCTTCGTCGGCACCGACTCACGACCTGGGGTGTGGAGTTTCGCGCCTCCACCAAAAGATCTTGGTGTGAGTCGTTGCCAGTGCCGCAACAACACCGCGGTATTAACCGCTACGCATAACGACCACCAAGACCGGGAAACGATCGTACAGCTGTACCGCGCGCGCGGTATCGCCACCAGGCCCGCGCGCTTGTGGCCGTGGCCGCGGCTTTCGGCAAGGCCACGCCGTCGCGTAAACAGGAATTCCGAGTTCAAAGAAATTCGTCTCGGAATCTCCTGTGTGTAAATAGCCCGCGTATCTTCTCCGTCGATTGTCCGTCCGCGCGCCGCGCTTTCTATATGTCCGCGCGTAGAGTTAAGTCTCTGTATCGTCTGTCCGAGCATCACTTTCATCCGTCCGTCCGCGCGCCGCTTCGGTTAGAAGCATTTTGTACGTTCTCTTTTCTGTACAATAAATCAATCTACGTTATTAACATCAACCGCCCGTCTAGTTCTCTCGACAACCTACCCGCGTCTTCGTCCACCGAACACACACCGCCCGTGTGCAGAGTTAGGTCGTTACATAATATTATTTGCATTTTTCTTGAAAGACGTCATATGGGTTGTACGTCTCTTGCATGACTATGGCGAAACAAAATTGATGAAATATATCATTATATTGTTTACAATAAGTGAAGAAAAACATCATAATATTGACATTTTGCTATTTGAGATTGGTGTTTAAACACAGTCTCAAAACCAGAGTATGTAATTTTACAAGTTATTAAAGTAATTTAGATGTAACACATAATAGATACAAATAAAACGTAAGACATAAACGTATTGTACAAAATATAATTTTATTATTTAACTGTTAGTGTTTATTGAGGAAACTAATTCTAAAATTTTTATTTTTATTCCTAATATCTAATATTCTTTCATTGTGTGCAAGGTTTAATAATATCGATGTTAATTTGCTTATTATATTGTTTCAGGTCCAAGAAAGCAGTCATCTGACAACGAATTTCGAAAAGATTTATTAAAAGTGTTATCAGATGGTAGCAAAACTCTTGATGGTATTGAAGGATTTTTGCTTCAATTGGGCGAGATTTTAAGAAAATTGCCATATAAAAATAGAAGGCAATTTCAAACAAAAATTTTAATAGATGCGTTAAAAATAGAAAAAGAGGCAGGATTTTTATAATTTAAATTTAAAGTTATATTCTAATTTGAATAAATTGCATGTATATATCAAAAGTTATATTTTGATTTTAAAAATTTTATTTTGACGTAAAAGTTAGATAAAAGTTATGTTTTGTTTTTAAAAAAGTTAAATTTAGATAAAAAATAAGTTATATTGTGATGTAAACATTTTTATTAAGTTAGATAAAAGAAATTATATTTAGGTAAAATAAGTTTCATTTTGATGTTAAAGTTATATTGTGAATACTTTCTTATTGTGACAAAAATAATGTACAAAGTTTTATAGATTTTATGTTTACTTACAGAATTATTTAAGTAGTTAATAAAAATATATATATTGACCTATACATTTTCTACAGTTTTAGTTTAAAATTCATTATTCGCAGCTTTCTCCCATTCCATTCTACAACACCTTCATTTACAAAATAATTAGCAAATCTTTCCCTATAAACTCTGAAAATGTTATGCAAAATAACATCTTGGTTATCTTGATTTTGTATGTTTCTAATGCCAAGCGATATTTGTTGTCTGTCATGTTCATTAAATTGTAAGTATTGCCTTTTTTGAGAACGCTTTTCAAGTTCCTTAGTAATGATGAAATTGTGTAAACAGACAATAGTCAACACCATCTTTTCGGCTTTCAAGACGCAAGTATTAATTGGTCTTCGAAAAATTCGTCACCTCGCTGCAAGTATGCCAAAAGCACTTTCAACAACTCGTCTAGCCCTACTGAGACGATAATTAAATATTTTTTTTCTCAAATTTAGCTGTGAACTTTTTAGATAAGATCGCATCAAATATGATGATAATTGGTATGCCTCATCGCCTACCAAAACGAATCGCAACTCGTATTGACCAACTAGAGAAGGTGCAGGCACATTTAAAGTATTTGCATCTAGCTTTGATTTTATTTTGCTATTAGCAAAAACTCCAGCATCGCTACGACGACTCTCTGCTCCTACATCTATCAAAATAAATCGATAGTGTGCATCTGAAATACTAATAAGATTAAAGCTATGGTGCTTTTTGTAATTATAGTACAAGGAACAGAAGCCTGTAATTTGAATTTTAAATTGCACTATTTTATGAATATTAAGTACAAATGATGTGTGAATATATTATTACCTCTATTACAATGTGTTTCCCATCTGTTGCCCCAATGCAGTGAGGAAAATTCCACATTTCTCCAAAATGTTCTGCAATTTTTATCCACGCATCCTTGCTTGGTAATGGCATAACTATATTTTTCAATTTAAGCCAGATTTTATTAAAAGTTTCATGTATTATTTGTGAAACAGTGTTTGGAGAAACACGAAATGCGTAATTCTATTGATCTCATGCTATCGCCACTAGCTAAATATCTCAAGCAAATTTGCAACCTCGTATAAGAAGCAATTGGTTCTCTAATATTTATTTGTTTTTTAATTCTAGGGATTACTATTGAAAGCAGATGCTCAAAGATGTTTACATCCATTCTCAGATAATTGAAATATAGCAAATGATCTGTTGTCCTCAGCATGGTAATTAAGTTGTCGCCATCACCTTGACAAAACCGCTGTTTTGCTAAATAAATAATTTTTTCTGACAAGGCAACATAAATTGTATATAACTTGATTAAAGTTGATCTTAATTTCTCTTTTCGATATCTCATCATTGGAGTTTTCAAATATATTTTCATTACGTGTGTAATAGACTCAGTCACCATTTTTAATTTTTTATCCATAATAAAAATTAATTATGAACTTCTGGATGAAAATTAATAATTACATAAAAGTGTGAGTATAGCTGTCAAAATGACATTTTAAAGCAGTGACGCAATACGCATTACGCACGATTTCAGTCCGCTATGTTCACATGATGCGGAAAAATGACCATAAATGCGTGAAAACAGTAAAATATTATTTTAGATTTATAAATATTTATTGCAAAATATTAAATACTATAGCAGCAATAATTGTTTTTACAATTGGAGAAATTATATTTTATTTTAATAAGCAAATTATTAACAAAAAGTTAATCATTTCTAAATTATATTTATCTTGAACGTATCTTTGCATTTCTTTGACGCACCATGTGAACATAGCGGACAAAACTCGCGTAATAGAAAAGAGCGGAATAGCGCTGATTGGTCGCTTCAATGACGCATTCTCTATTCCGCAGCTCTATTACGCATTGTGTGATTTCAGCCTATGAAGTCTAGAAACAGACATTTTGAAATTGACTGGACTGAGCGCCACTGCAGTGAGCGAGCACCGCTGCCAACGCTGCTGGCTAGAGTACCTCAAGTAAGAGAATCATTGAACTATATTCTGACTGGAATGGGCACTGCCATATAACGTCCGTAAGCGGAAAACGTGATAGAAATAGCATGATGCGAGGGGCCACCTCTCTTTTTCTAAGCATTCTCTGCGCATGCGTCAGCATACACTTTACATTCCTACTCAAAAGTTAAATTTCTTCTTTGTTTTCATGTTGATACAGCATGTAACGGAATTCGTGGAAACGAGGAAGAAATTAACTTTTACCTAAAAAATTACTTAAATACTTAAAAAAATATAATACAATTTTGCTTTTGTTTTATTTATGTATGTCACTCAAGTCGCTCGTTTATCTATTCCATTGAACTATACTCTAACTGGAATGGGCACTAGCCGCCAGAAAACGTGACGAGAGAGAGCCATTTTGAAGGGCCACCTCTCTTTGTCAGTACAGTCACGTTAGATAGCTTTGCAGTACCGGCACATGAGAATAGATAAACGAGCGACTTGAATGACATACATAAATAAAACAAAAGCAAAATTGTATTATATTTTTTTAAGTATTTAAGTAACTTTTTAAGTAAAAGTTAATTTCTTCCTCGTTTCTACGAATTCCGTTACATGCTGTATCAACATGAAAACAAAGAAGAAATTTAACTTTTGAGTAGGAATGTAAGGTGAATGCTAACGCATGCGCAAAGAACGCTTAGAAAAAGAGAGGTGGCCCCTCGCATTATGCTATTTCTATCACGTTTTCCGCTTACGGACGTTATATGGCAGTGCCCATTCCAGTTAGAGTATAGTTCAATGATCTATTCTCATGTGCCGGTACTGCAAAACTTTCTAACGTGACTGTACTGACAAAGAGAGGTGGCCCTTCGAAATGGCTCTCTCTCGTCACGTTTTCTGGCGGCTAGTGTCCATTCCAGTTAGAGTATAGTTCAATGAAGAGTATGGACACCGTTAGTCGATTTTTGATTGGCTCTTCGATTCGCCATATGTAATAGGGAAATAGAAGAGGGAAAATTGAATTCATATTATGTATACTGGTAAAAAACGAAAATATACGCGTGATTTTATATACAAATTAATAAACAATGTTATATATTTGTATATAATCGATTTGAGTTGAATCCTATTAAAGATAATTATTATATTTTGTTATTTCTTTAAGTGATATAGTGAAGCCAGGCATCGCTTAATGTATGTATATGTCATCGTGTATTTCTATGAAGTTTTGTAAGTTCTAATATTATATTTAATATTATATTATGTTATTATTGAAGATATTATTAATAATGAAATATAGATTCTTTTTTTTATTATTTATAATTACTTATTAATATTACTGAATTGTACAGTGCGTTGCATTGATGCCTGAAGTACCGATTTTAAGAACCACGTTTCTTTGTTAATTATTTTTACGTTTATGACCAAATGCTGCCGTCAACGATCCACTGAACTCAATACATACAGGAAAGAGCCGTGGCTGGAAAAAAGCGGTCAGAGAGAGAGGGTTACGTTATGTTAGTTGTCTGTTTCTATCGTAGGCCTCTTTTTTTAGCGGTACAAGCATCGTCAAAAGTATGCTGACTGATGAATTTAGAGAACGATTCAGAGGCACTAGATCTGTGCGCCATTTTGTTTTATACAGGCGGCGGCGTTTGAAGTAAAATAGTTTGGCGGCGGTAAATTTGTCAAAAATTTTCTTTTTCAGCGGCGGCGGAATCGGCGGATGATAATTTATCGGCGACGGCGGCAAATGGTGGCGTCAATATATATATATATATATATATATATATATATATATATATATATATATAGGGTGATTCAGAACGACCCATGTGTCCCTGTAAAGACGTGTTCTTGAATAAATTCTGAGACGATTTTTCCTGTACAAAAATTTTGTCCGACGCTTACTTTTTGAATAATAAGAGGATAAAGTTAGTGAATCACAGGCCATGTACACATGGTAGAGAAAGGCGGCGGAACTCACCGTCCGACACGGGTAAGCGCCCGCATAAAATGTTTTCTATGAAATGTGGATTTTCAACACATTTTCGTAAAAACCATTGACAAAATATTAATCTGGCCTGGTAATCTGGTGGTCTAAGAGCTTGCACTCGTTGGATATGATAGAGGTATAATGACTGCTCGTAAAGAATGGACTAGACAAGATGACGATTGATGCCTTCCGCTGCTGCTATTCTTCTTGTACTTGTTCTAGGATCTTCTTCCACTCTTCTCAATATCCGTTCTTCCATGTCAGGCGTGCGAACTGAGCAAGTCCTGCCCTCATTACTCGTGGTGTTAAAGATCCAATTTCTGAGAGTCGCTGGAAAAATTTTTGAGAGGGTACCCTGCGTGTTGGATACTTTTGAACGTAGCGGGCACGTGCTTCCCGGTTGCTTCCATTGGCTAACCCATACAACAAAATATCATATCTGCCATTTCTTGCGTGGAATAATAGGCTTCCATTATGTTTTTTCACTGAGTAAACTGCACACTCTAACTAAAGTGTACTACGTAGTGTACTACGAGTCAGACGATTAATTTTGTACTGACGAACTCTCGTATAGCAACAGTAGTAAACACTCTTTTGTTTACTAGGGCTGCTCACATTCGTCAAGGCCTACGCAATGTCGTTTGACTTGTAGTATCTATTGCGAAACAAATGTAAATATTAGGAGACACATTCTAAAGATCACACGACTAACAAGAAAACGACAAAGAGCTCAAATAACAAAATAGCTTGTATCTTTGAAGAATTAGTTTTAGGACCCATGTTAATTGGACCTTTTTTTCTTGTTTTGATCAATACTACCTGCTATCAAAATATGTGACCCTTTTTTTATGACACCCTGTATATATTTTTTTTAATAAATGAGTTAAACTCTAAAATAATTAAATAAACAGACTTATATTTGAAAGATATATTTAAAAATTATCAAGAAACATAAATATTCCTTGTATTTTATATTATTCTCTTTATTTAACTTTTTCATTTTAAAAGTTTGCAATTATTTTAATTGTTTATCATGTTCAATAATGTTGTAACGGTACGCGGTTTCGGTCGGTTCGGTGCGGTGCGGAAACTTCGGGAGCGTACCGGATAAGGCTCGTCAGTTGGTCAGGTGTCCGTAATGATTATACCCAGTGCTTTAAGTGGAAACGATATAGAGTGATTTATTGCTGAACAAAAGAAAAAGAAAAAGCGTTGACAAGATGCATGAGAGAACAAAAATAAGGAGATCGCAAAGAGATAATAATATAGTGATAATAATACAGAGATCGCAAATAGATAACAGTATAGCTGGTGTTTGGATTACCAGTTACGCGGCGGAGTGCCTGTAAAGGTCTTTTTACGCGGTTGAAATCTAAATGCAAGAACTATCTATTTACAAGTTTCGGCTAGACTAGTGAGTTATGCGGGCTGCTTGCCCGCACGGTCGGGGAGTCGCGGGGCGCGGCGGGATTGGTTAACGCGGTGGTGTGAGCGTGTGCTCAAGTGCGGGTCGTTGTCGACGCGGTCGCCGCCGCGATTCGCCCGAGCGCGCCCCGTGCAAGTGGGGCGCTCGATCGACAGGTTGCTTATGCCCTGCCGATGAATAGGTTACGAAATTCGTCGGTGCGACAGTGAAGGTATTCGAGGACGACGGTGATTGGTCGAGAATGCTCGGCCGGTGATAATGACGAGAATGCTCGTCGAGGATCTCGGACGTGATTGGTCGAGAATGCTCGACCGGTGATGATGACGAGAATGCTCGTCGAGGATAGTTGAGTCGGCTGGTCGAGGATACTCGGCCGAGGATAGCGACGGGAATGCCCGTCGAGGATGTCGGAGTGCGACGAGAATGCTCGTCTTTGGACGGGTCGGATAGTCGGACGGATCTGCTTTGTGCGTTCCCACTGCCGGCTTATATATCCGAACGCGCGGCTGAGCAGGCCAATCCGCGCGCTCGGTCGGCTGAGCCGGAGTGGGAGCGTTACGGAACGCCACGGTCGGCGCGCGTGTCGCCGCGTGGTCGCACGTCGAAATTCGGTCGTGCGCGCACGTGGTTCCCGGCTACGCTCGGTGTTTGTCGTTCGGTGGACGGAACGGAGGCGCACGGACGGCGGAGGGGCATATCGTTACAATGTTATAAATTATATAATGAATTTCGCATAGTTATTTTAAATCCCTCTAATTGAAAATAAACATTAATTTCAATTTTTAATAAGTATAGATAATTTAAATAAATAAAAACAATAGCAAACAATACATATGGTTATACGTATGTATAATTGTACGTATAACTATATGTATGTACATAATACATATAATAATAAAATACATATAATAAGATTATAAAGATAAAACACAATATTTATTTTTAGAATATACTTGCTAATTTATTTCTTTGTAAAAAAATAAAATAGCAATTTTAAAATAATTATAATCATCATATATGTATAATAACAAAAATAAAATATTATTTGCTTTAACCATCAGACTTCTTACATATGAAAGACTTTCTCGCATTAAATAATAAAACTTATGTAACCTATTTTATTGATTTCAAATATATATCTTTTATTAATTTAAAATTATCATAAATAAATAAGATTTTATTAGATTTTAATGGTTTTAACGCAGAACGTTTTGTTGTGATAAGTAAACTTGCAGAAGAGAGTGCACGTTCAGATGCTAAACTTGTAATCGGTATGGCATAAATGTAGCACATCAATTTGTATAAGTTTGGCAAAGAGTTAAGCAATAAGAATCTGAATTCTTGATTGTGATTGGCTAATTCTTACGGTATGTCTTATGGTTTTGGTTATGGAAGGTGTGTGTTATAAGGGCCTCGCACATGAAATGCATAACAGAGCATAAGCATAGCGTAAGACCTCTGGACCAGACCTGTGCGCCGTTTTATTTTATACAGGCGGTGGCGGAATCGGCGGATGATAATTTATCGGCGGCGGCGGCGGCGGCGGCGCAAGGGTCATTTAGGAAGTGCCTAAGAGGCATTTTAGGAAGTTTGACTAACTTTTAGATATGATTGTACCATCAAAAATGGCGGGTTTCAAGAGCTTAAGAAGAAAAGAGACAGCCAACATAATGGTAACCTCTCTCTCTAACCGGCCTTTTACAAACGATTTCTATAGGACGGCTCTTTCCTGTATGTATTGAGTTCAGTGCAACGATCACCGCAGCATTCAGTCATGAACATAAAAATAATCAAGAAAGAAACGTGGTCCCTAAAATTGGTACCCCAAGCATCAATGCAACGCACTGTACGCATATAACTAACCTTAAAATAAAAATACATACATATGGAAAACATTTAAATACATTTAATTTAGATGCAAGATGCCGAGTTGCTCAGCAAGAAAGTGTGCGAACTTGTGGAAGAAACATTTTAAAATTTGTTATTTTCCACTAAATGATCCACAAAGATGTGCAATATGGGTAGCCAACATGAAGGAAGAAAATTGGACACCAAGTTACACATTCGGCATTATGTCAAGTATATTATTTCTTAAGGAATAGGGTAATACTGAAGGAGACGGTCTTCCTCACCGATTTTGATGAAATTAGGCTCATTCGACGCGTTTTTACATGAAACTAACAAATCTGGCAGAAAAAAGTGTCGCTCTGCCACGAGAACCGAGATATCGATCATTAAAGTTAGCGATTGTACAGGTTAGAATACCAGTCATCTCGGCGTAATGTAACGAACTGAGCATGCGCTGTGATAGAAATGTGCACAAAATTTGAAACGTTTCTTTATCAATAATTACATCACTGTATATTTTATTCCTCCCTTCCTGTTAATTATAAAATATATTATACAAATGTTCAATAAAAAGTAGACATTGTGTTGGATTAAAAAAATTATTAGTTTTTGTGCAATGTAGATTTTTTTTAAGGCGTAAAAACATTTTATTTTTTAAAATTAAATAATTTAATTAATAGACACATTCCACTTACAAATAGATATCTTGAAACAAAGTCTACATGTGTATTGCTCCCTCCACGTGAGTTTGCGACTTTCCACACGAAGGAAGCTCCACCCCATTCTCAACCCCACCCATCCCCCCCCTCGCGCGCGCGGGGGGTGGGATGGGTGGGGTTGAGAATGGGGTGGACCTCCCTTCGTGTGGAAAGTCGCAAACTCATGTGGAGGGAGCAATACACATGTAGACTTTGTTTCAAGATATCTATTTGTAAGTGGAATGTGTCTATTAATTAAATTATTTAATTTTATAAAATAAATTGTTTTCATGCCTTAAAAAAAATCTACATTGCACAAAAACTAATAACTTTTTTAATCCAACATAATGTTCTAGCAAATACAAGCAAGTGTAGTAAATGTGGCAGTGATATAATTATTAATAAGCATTTCAAATTTTGTGCACATTTCTATCACAGAGCATGCTCAGTTCGTTACATTACGCCGAGATGATTGATATTCTAACCTGTACAATCGCTAACTTTAACGATTGATATCTCAGTTCGTGTGGCCGAGCGACACTTTTTTCTGCCAGATTCGTTAGTTTCATGTGAAAACGCGTCGAATGAGCCTAATTTCATCAAAATCGGTGAGGAAAACCGCCTCCTTCAGTATTACCAGGAATAGTTTTTCAAATGATAAATTTTTATGAATGTACAGGTACATTTTGCTCTTAAAATGTGGAAAAATAAACGTCAGGACAATCTGCTGAAACTAAAAGAAAGGCGGTGCCAACTTTTTTTGAAGATTGTAACAAAACTCTCCTCCACCTCACGCGCGCCGTTAATCCGCTCCGTCCACCTGAACACCGGCGAAATCCAGGTGCGCGCACCAAGCTAACCTCCCGTCGCGAGCACGCGGCAGCACGCGCGCCGTCCGTGGCGTTCCGTAACGTTCCCACTCCGAGCCCGCCGACCGAGCGCGTAGATTGGTCCGTCCAACCGTGCGTTGGGATATATAAGCCGGCAGTGGGAACACCGAGTCAGATCTTCCCGGTCCACCGAACCCAACGGGTCGAGCATCCTCGACCGCACCTCCGATTCCTGCGAGGACGAGAATACTTGCTTCTCCTAGTACTTTTGACAAGAATCCTCGTCGTCCTGACCAGCCGAGAATCCTCGGCTAACCACGAGCTTCCGAACATCCGCTTCGCAACCAATCACGGCAAGCATCCTTGGCAAATTACCGTCCCCGACGAGCATCCTCGTCGAGTCCGTAGGCTAGGCCTGGCTGATCAACTCCGTTCTCTCTCTCAGGGAAGACTCGCTTGTAGAAATCCGAATATCGTCAGGGCATCCGCGCTCTGGCGATATCCTCGCCTCACTTTGCACGAGGCGGCTCGGGCGAGGCGCGGAATCACCACAGTCAGGGTGATTTTACATGAAGCGCGGAAACGTGGAAATAACTAGATTCCGCGGATCCGCGTTCCGTTGTTTCTTTCCGCGTGTTTGGGCGGAAAAGCGGAATTCAACGGAATCACACTGGTGTGTGCCGATGTGCACGTGTAAAATAATTCGAGTTTGTAATGGACGGCCCTGTAAATATAATTTAAATAATTATTAATACTCAATAAACATAATAGTGCTATTATTTTGATAGAAAAATCTTTGTAATTTCTCACTTCTTTCGACATAGATATAATTAACACGTAAAACCTAAACTAAAATCTTAGATTTTGTATACGGATTAACTACGTAAATTTTTGTAAAAAAAATTGTGCTGATATGAATTATAAAAATACACGTCAATTTACATAAACAAAGTTCAATTATACATTTGACATACGTTTTCGATCACCAAGTTGATCATTTTTAGTAAACATAATAAATATTATAATAGAGTTGAACAGCACAAATGTTTAAAATTATATCCATTAACGATTGGTACTCAATGGTACTGAATTAATAAAATAATTGTATTTTTGTTCACAGGTAACGAAATGTGGCTACTGCGGTTTCAATCGCATTTCCACAAGTAAATTGTCGCTATCACCTTGCAAAAGTCTTCTGTCAGTAAAAATAGGCCGTATACATATACTACGGTCTTTTCTGGTTTCTTACAATTTTTTATAACGCAAGTTAAAACAAATAAAACATTGGAATAACTTTTTTCTTAGTTATCTCTGCATATCTTATTGGTTCATCACTTGCTTGCATGAGATACTTTATAATAATCATCAACATGATGTTTGGATCCATATTATATACACTATTAAAACATTAAAATAATTGGAGTATGTAGAAATATACTTTCTTCTTCAATCGGCTCCGGATAAAATACTACAGCCGTTGGAGCCGCATTGACAACGGATTTTAGTGTTTATTCCGCGAATTTTTCCTCTTTGTATTACATGGAGCACAATTTGCGCGAAAAAGCGGAACGGAATGGTGAAAACTAGACATTTGTATTTGTTTCTTAAAATAATATTCACTTAATTCATTACAATTTTTAATAATATACTTACCTTTTCAGCTTATTTATTGAATACAATCATTCAAATTAATTAACACCGTTAAAAATTAATAATTTATAATTCCCTGTTCCGCTTTTCCGCTCAAAATATGCTTCATGTAATACAAGGCATCCAAATCATACGGAACAAAACGCGCGGAAATGCGGGAATCTTAGTAAGTCTAGTTATTTTTGTCTTCCGCGTTTCCGCGTGTCCGCGCTTCATGTAAAATCACCCTCATACCGACTCCGCCTTCCGCGAATCCCCGACCATTCCAGACACCGTGTCCGTTTAAACCGTGCAAATTATCATTTTGTTGTCATCTCAACTACCGCGTTAGCTTAGATTATTATTACTATTACTCTCATTATTAAGTTCTTTCTTTGTCGCCTACCGTTTATGTTCATCCCGATTACCGCGTTAATTAGGTTATTATTATCACTATTCTTATTATTATTAAGTTTCTTTTCTCTTCCGCTTATCGTTTGGTATTTCGAGCGTCGCTCTGTATTTTCACTAGAATTAGCGTTTCGGACCGCATGAAGGCGATCAGTTAGCGCGATCACCAAGAGCCAATCGCGTTCTCGCTTAAGCTCGGTACACTTGTCACGAGGCTTTTCGACTGACCAACGATCTCTCTCTCTCTCTCTCTCTCTCTTTCTCTCTCTCTCTCTCTGCAACTATTGGGTGTTTACGATAACTGATTGGATCTTGGATTGAATTGAACAATGATACTCAACCTAAGTATAGAAAACTTTCCTAGACTAATCGGATTGACAATCGCTGTCTCAAATGTAATCCGATTGATGACGAAAGCGTGGAGACACAGAAGCACGCTTGAAAAGTAAATCTCTTAATTTTTTTAAATAATAACACGAAAGATCCAAGATAAAGTTAAAAGGGATGATTTAAATTTAGATTTATTGCAATATTTTTTGTCTAAACACCGAATTTTGTTTAAATTTCTGTTCGTAAAAATTAATTAATCTATTCTTAAGTTTGTGGTTATATCGGAAACGAATCAAAATTAATTAAACAATATTAATTGTTAGATATAAATTAAAGCGTATCATATAATATTTTAAGCATATCATATGGAATTCCTGTTTACTCTTACGAAAGACGCACGGACTAGAAATTGTAATCTTATATTACAATGACTACAGAAAAATACTACAATAACCACACACAAATATTACAATAACGTGTTAGTATTACAATAAACTTGTGTGGTTTTTTCGTACTATGAATAGATCACAGGAAAATATTACAATAATCACAGAAATTACAATTTCTAGCCCGTGCGTCTTTTTTATAAGGGTAAACTTAGTAAAAATAACTTTGAAATCATTCAACCACATTAATCAATATTAATTCAACTACACATTAATCAATATTAATTTATATGTTAAAAATCAATAATGTTTCTGAAAATGTTCTTTTTATTCTTTTGCAGATTGTAAATAAACTTCAATTCCATGAATAAATAAAAATTACTGGAAAATGGATTTATATGAAGAGGGCATTATCAAACAATATCAATTTATGCTAACTTAAAATTTGTAAAATCTGCTTTTCTTTGTTAGCTGTTTATTAAAAAGTAATAATATAAAAACGGAATATACATAAATAAAATTCAAATAATTGTATATGACTTTTATTGTAACCAAAGCTACATATCAGTCATTCATAACAAAAATAAAAATTTTATGTAAATTTTAACATAATCTTTGCCTTCAACGGTCATAGCTAGATCTTCGTGCTTGTATTGTTTGTGTGATTTTATCACAAAAAAATTTTTATTTTTGCTACAAATGAAAAATATGTACATTTTACAATAAAAGTCATGTATGCATACAATTATTTAAATTTTATTTATGTATATATTATGTTCTTATATTATTACTCTCTAATGAACAACTAACAAAAAATAGCAGATTTTACAAATTTTAAGTTAGCACAAATTGATGTTGTTCAATAATGTCCTTTTCATGTAAATACATTTTCCAGTAATTTTTATTTATTCTTGGAGTTGAAGTTTATCTACGATCTGGAAAAGAATACTGTTCTGATAAAACCTAGCAGTTACTGTTATATTCTGTTACATTATTCTGTATCTCGAAGTTTCTCTTTTCCCATCTGTTTTGCACATGTCTATCTATACCTGATCTCCATCTGTTTATCATTCCTCAATCTTTATTCCACTCGTCCTTATCGTCCTTCCCTCGTAAATATTATCTTACCTCTCCTTGTCTCCAACACTATAACAATGTGCCCCCTCTCCATAACTCCTGACTGAATCCTGTTCTGCGGCCCGAACGGGCAGTCGTTCTCTGACTCTGGAGCAAAATAAATCGAGATTCATAACGTACTCTCCGCGCATATTACTTTTCCTTCCCCGAAAGATTCCGATGTCGCCAGCGAATCGCCGCGCTCGTCGATTCACATAACAACTTCACAAAACATTTTTTGGTCCTTCGAGCCGGATCGCGGATCGCGGTTTTCGTGTCGCGCTCTCTCTTTACCGGAATCCTCGGAATTAACGTGGTTCTCGAAGAGTGATTTGTCGTGCCTCTCGATCTCTCGGTCTCTCAAGGCGACTCACATCTAGTTATACCGCGTGGCCTAAAAGTGCCGAATATTCATCAACGCGGACAAGGTGACTTCTCGCTGCCGATCAAGGTGAAACTGTCAACGAGTGCAGTGAATCAAGAGCTCTTATAATCGAAACCCTGCAAGATGTCTATGACGAACAGCATCGATCGCCAGTATGAGCTGTTCGGCGTTATCGCGCGTGCTGTCGAGAACCTCCACAAACTCGGCCCGGCAAAAACCACCCGTGGTGCTGTGCAAAGTCGCCTCGCGATCCTGAAATCGAATTGGGACAAATTCCAAGCCCAACATGACAGTTTATACAATCAGCGATCGCCAGAAACCTTACAGCTAGCCTACTTTGCCGACGATCTTCACGGGCAGTGTGAAGAACAATTTGCTGACGCCCAGGGCACCATGCTCAATATCCTCGAGAGTTTTGAGTCCCCAACCCCGCAGTGCTCACATGCCCCCCGCGCGAGTGGAACCCCGCAGAGCACATCATCTGGAAGCACTTGGAACCCGTCTTCCGCATCGCATTCTCGACGCTTGCCCCGCATCGATTTACCGAATTTCAACGGTGATTACTCGCAATGGCATCATTTCAAGGACCTCTTCGCATCGATGATCAACGCGAATGCCGAGCTATCAGCCGTCGAGAAACTCCATTATCTTAAGATGAGCCTGTCTGATGAGCCGGCTACGCTCTTAAAAAGTATCGAAATCTCAAGCAATGGATTCACTCGGGCATGGGACACACTCATCGCTCGCTACGATAATAAGCGTATCCTCATAGAAGCCCAGCTCTCCGCGCTATTCTCAATTCGCAAGGCCAAGTCCGAATGCTCGTCCGAGGTAAAGCGACTCCTCTGCGAGCTGAAGGAAGCAATTGGAGCCCTCGCTACGTTAGGTTGTCCAGTGCAACACTGGGATCTTATCCTCATTTTCATGACAGTTCGTCAATTAGATGTTGAATCTGTTAAAGAATGGGAGAAATCGCTCGGAGCTTCATCTGAAGCCCCATCGTTTGCCGACTTCGAGAAATTCCTTCTCGGTCGCATTCTCACTCTCGAAGCCTTCGAGCGAACGACGACCTCTCGAAAGCCGCAACAAGCGAATTCGTCACGATCTTTTGGTAACGCGCGAATACATACCGCTGCAGTGAGTGAACAAAAATGCGCGCTGTGCTCATCAAGCCATTATATCTCATCATGCCCCAAATACCTCGGGAAAACGCTCGACCAGCGAAGGGAAGTGGTCATATCGAAGAATCTGTGCTTCAATTGTCTCGGACCTCATCAACTGAAGGCATGCCGCTCCGCGAAGCGATGCCGCTTCTGCCGTAAGCCACATCACTCCACGTTACACTTGCCAGCTGGTGACTCAACTATCGCCTCAAATGCCTCGTCTGGCTCGTCGCCGTCAACTTCAGCGTCGACCTCATCTCCACCAGCTACTCATACCGCAAGTATTCATCAGCACGAATCCGCCGCTCCTCAAGATAGTCTTGAGCACACGTTCGGCTCCGTGACATCAAATCACCTTTCTCAATCGCGGATTATTCATCGCACTCCAGCCTTGTTGGCTACTGCTCTCGTAGATGTCGTTTCATCCAGCGGAGATCTCTACGAAGTGCGAGCTCTTCTCGATCAAGGCTCGGAAGTCTCGTTTATCTCAGAATCGGTCGCGCAGCTGCTCAAACTCTCGCGCCGTGCTGCGGCGATCCCAATTATCGGAATCGGTGCTCAACGCTCAAGTGTCTCAAACGGAGCAGTTTCTCTCAAAGTAATCTCGCAAGTAAACAAAGCTATCTCTCTCGAAACCGACGCTCTCGTATTGCCGCGATTGACTGCTTACTTGCCCCCCGCGCGAGTGGAATTCACTCAGTGGCCGCATATTCAGGGACTCAAACTCGCGGATCCAAGCTTTGCCACGCCCGGAAAGATTGATCTCATTCTCGGTGCTAATGTGTACGCTCAAATTCTCGAAGACGGCATTCGTCGAGGAAAGATCGGTGAACCCATCGCTCAAAAGACATCTCTTGGATGGGTGCTATCTGGACCTCTCTCTAACGACACTCGGGAGATCAACGCCTCAGACGAAACTTCCATTATTGGTCTTCAGTGCTCTCTCGATCATGAGCTCCTCGAGCTCCTTCAACGCTTCTGGAAACAAGAAGACCTCGCGCCATCATCGCAGATATCTATGTCACCAGAAGAATCTCAGTGCGAAGAGCATTTCAAGACTACTCATACTCGCGACGTCAACGGTCGATTCGTTGTACGCCTGCCGTTCAAGAAAAGTGTTAGTGAGTTCGGTGACTCGCGCTCTATCGCACTCAAGATGCTGCATCGAATGGAAAAGCGATTCGAAGCGAATCCCTCTCTCAAAATTCAATATACCGACTTCCTGCGTGAGTATCGTGTTCTCGATCACATGCGCTCCGTCGCCGCGTCAGAGCGCGCTCCGGCTCGCGAGTTTTTTCTCCCACATCACGGAGTTACGCGTGAAACCAGCACGACCACTAAACTTCGCGTCGTATTCAACGGATCGCAGAAAACGAATCTCGGAATTTCGCTAAATGAGTGTCTCCATATCGGACCGAAATTGCAGACGGATCTCGCGGATATCTTACTCCGGTGGCGCCGGCATCGATACGTATTCGCGACCGATATCGAGAAGATGTATCGGCAAATTCGCGTGCACGAGAACGATTGGCCGCTTCAGAAAATTCTCTGGCGAAACTCTCCCGATGAAAGGCCTCAAGAGTATGCATTGTGTACAGTCACATACGGCCTCGCGAGTGCTCCGTATCTCGCGCTACGTTGCCTGCAGCAACTCGCTCTAGAATCCGCGCCAACTCACGCGCTCGCTGCCGAAGTTCTTCGTCGCGACACCTATGTCGACGATGTTCTCTCCGGCGACGAAAGCATCCCTCGAGCGAAAAGGAAAATCTCGCAGCTGAACGACGTTCTCACGGCGGGCGGATTTACTCTCAAAAAGTGGATCGCTAACGACTTAAATCTCCTCGACGAAATTCCAACTTGTGATCGCGAATCATCGCCTACGGTATCAGTTAGCGACAATACAATGCATCATACTCTCGGCGTGCGGTGGGAACGTCAATCGGACAATTTTATATTCTCGGCCCCGTCGCTCGCAACCTCGAATAACCGCGTTACAAAGCGCTCGGTATTGTCGCTCATCGCGCGCATGTTTGACCCTCTCGGATGGATCGCGCCGATAATCGTTACCGCTAAGATTTTCATGCAAGATCTGTGGGCCATCCGCCTCGACTGGGACGACGAACTCCCAGAAGATCTGAAATCTCGCTGGACTAACTACGTCACGCTACTCAATGGCGTCTCTCATATTTCAATCCCTCGTTGGTTCGGGATCAGTTCATCGAATCTCGCCGTGGAAGTGCACGGCTTCGCGGATGCGTCGCAGAGTGCTCTCGCCGCCGTTGTTTATCTCCGCGTTCTCAATGACAATGAGAACGCTCAAGTGAAAATGATTTGTGCGAAGACAAAGGTGGCCCCTCTCAAACGTTTGACTATACCGCGACTTGAACTCTCGGCGGCTGCGCTACTCGTGCGTCAAGTGAAGAAAATTCGCGAAGTGCTCGACTTGAATCAAGCTCCAATTCATCTCTGGACCGATTCAACGGTCGCACTCACGTGGATCAAAAGTCATCCATCGCGTTGGAAAGACTTCGTCCGGAATCGCGTCTCGTTTATACAAGAGCTCTCAAACTCCAGGTGGCATCACGTCGCCGGGAAAGAAAACCCAGCAGACCTCGCATCACGCGGAGTAAATCCTCAACGTCTCCAACTAGAAGAATTGTGGTGGACCGGCCCTCATTGGTTACGTACGCGCTCTATATCGTGGACGGCTTCCACGCCTATTCACGAATCTACAGATGATCTCGAAGAACGAGCCCCGCGGTGCACAACGGCATTCAAAGATCGCGAGCAAAATCTCTGGATGCTCGATCAATACTCGTCGCTAAGGACTCTGCTGAGAATAACTGCTTGGGTTCAGCGTGCTCTTAAACGCTTTCGGAAGGATGTAACATCACCGTCGTCTCACGAGCCTCTCACAGTGGAAGAGATAGAATCCTCACTCAAATGGTGGGTCAAATGCACGCAGCAGGCCTACTTCTCAGCTGAAATTAAAAGCTTGAAGAGCCAGAATCCACTACCAATTTCAAACGATCTACGCCGTCTAACTCCGTTTCTCGACACCGACGGGCTCCTACGACTACGCGGACGTCTACTACGCGCTTTACTCGATCCCGCGGAAAAACATCCCCTCATCTTGCCTCGAGAATGTCGATTGACGACACTCGTGATTCATCATCACCATCGAAAAACTCTCCATGGCGGGCCGCAACTCACTCTATCATCGATTCGCCAAAAATTTTGGATTATCGGAGGTCGCATTCCCATCAGAGCATTCATCCACAAGTGTGTCATCTGCGCTCGTCATCGGGCTACCACTGGTCAACAGGCGGTCGGACAACTTCCAGCATCCCGTGTAATTCCGGGCCGCCCATTCTTACACATTGGAGTCGACTATGCCGGACCAGTGACTCTCAAAACCGTTCGAGGACGAGGCTCCAAAGCTTACAAAGGATACTTCATCATTTTCGTCTGCTTTAGCACTTCCGCAATACATTTAGAAGTCGCTACTGATTACTCTACGGAAGGATTTCTCGCGGCATTCAAACGATTCACGGGACGACGAGGCATCTGTTCCACCATCACGAGCGACTGCGGCACCAATCTGATCGGTGCCGACGCAGAGCTCAAGCGACTGTTCACCGCCTCCTCCCGAGAATGGACTCACCTAGCCAATGTCCTCACAAGTGACGGAGTAACATGGAAATTTAATCCACCTTCCGCCCCCCACTTTGGTGGAAAATGGGAAGCCGGCGTGAAATCTGTTAAATTTCACTTGCGGCGAGTTATCGGTGACGCTACTCTCACTTATGAGGAATTATCAACTCTACTAGTACAAATCGAAGCCATCTTAAATTCCCGCCCACTAATCGCTCTCTCGGATGATCCGTCAGATCTCACCGCTCTAACGCCAGGTCATTTTATCATCGGATCGGCTCTCTCCACCGTGCCGGAGCCCTCGCTCCAAGAAGTATCGAGAAATCGGTTGTCGCGTTGGCAACTTCTACAAACGATGAAGGAATCATTCTGGCAAAGATGGTCATCGGAATACTTGCAGCAATTACAGACTCCCTCGAAACGTCATCGGCCTCAAGATGCCTTCCAAAAGGGCTCTCTCGTTCTAATCAAGGATGAACGTTTCCCTCCATCGAAGTGGCCCCTCGCGCGCATTACTCATGTGCACCCTGGAGTCGACGGTCTTATTCGCGTCGTCACCGTAAGGACAGCTACCTCGACGTTTAAACGACCCATAGTGAAGCTGTGTTTATTGCCAGTTGAAAACAAAGAGTCCGTACAAGAACCCTAATTTCACCGTTCGCACTCTCGTTTCAATTTTTTCGTCTACTACGGGTAGACAAGGCGGGCGGAATGTTCTGATAAAACCTAGCAGTTACTGTTATATTCTGTTACATTATTCTGTATCTCGAAGTTTCTCTTTTCCCATCTGTTTTGCACATGTCTATCTATACCTGATCTCCATCTGTTTATCATTCCTCAATCTTTATTCCACTCGTCCTTATCGTCCTTCCCTCGTAAATATTATCTTACCTCTCCTTGTCTCCAACACTATAACAATGTGCCCCCTCTCCATAACTCCTGACTGAATCCTGTTCTGCGGCCCGAACGGGCAGTCGTTCTCTGACTCTGGAGCAAAATAAATCGAGATTCATAACGTACTCTCCGCGCATATTACTTTTCCTTCCCCGAAAGATTCCGATGTCGCCAGCGAATCGCCGCGCTCGTCGATTCACATAACAACTTCACAAAACAAATACAAAGAACATTTTCAGAGACATTATTGATTTTTAACATATAAAATAATATTGATTAATGTGTAGTATAGTTAAATGATTTCAAAGTTATTTTTACTAAATTTATAATAAACACAAATTATATATGATGTGCTTGAAATATTATATGCTTTAATTTGTACCTAACAATTAATGATTGTTTTATTAATTTTAATTTGTTTCCGATATAACCACAAACTTTAGAATAGATTAATTAATTTTTACAAACAGAAATTTAAACAAAATTCAGTTTTAGACAAAAAATATTACAATAAATCTAAATTCAAATCATTCCTTTTAACTTTATTTCTGATTTTTTGTGTTATTATTTTTTAAAAATAGACTTACTTTTCAAGCATGTTTCTATGTCTTCACGTTTTCGTCATCAATCGGATTACATTTGAGACAGCGATCGTCAATCCGATTAGCCTAGGGAAATTTTCTGTACCTACGTTGAGTATCATTGTTCAATCCAATCCGAGATCCGATTAGTTATCGTAAACACCCACAAAGGCTAAATAAAGATCTAGTCTTTTTCATCTAAACTCCGCGTGCGATTATTCTCCCGAATCCGGCCAATCCGGCGAGCTTATCTGCAACCTGATCCTTTTGGTCGGTGATACCGCACCGACCGAAAACCACCAGCGTTACAAGATGCAGGTAAAATTTTTATTTATTGTTATTTTTATTTGAGCTTTCACATTTCTTGTTGAGGAAATAAAATTCATGTATAATGATTATTTTCTATAATGATTAACTTCTGGCAACATGGAAACTAATAATGTTTTATATCTTACGTGTAAAAATATTTATATCAGATATTATAATTGTAGAAGAAGCTGAAACTGATGAAGCTTTGAATGATGCTACTTTTATTAATATTAATGAAAATCAAGAAGTAGCTGCAATTGACGTTGAAGCATCTAATCAAACTGTTGAGAAAGACGATGTAATAATGTTGCATATTCGTATACATTTGGTTTTTACATTCCTTAAAGATATTATGTATTTTTCACCTTCCGTAATGATTTTCATACAATTATGATTACAGACTGTATTAATGTAAAATTGTTCACATATTTGTTCTATAACAAGAAGTTTAATTTCTTCTTCGAATTTAATAATCTTAGAAATTGTACAAAATTTTCCATCAATTAATTGGATAGCTGAATTATATCTTCTGTTGCTTCTTTTATATTCAGTACTTGTAAATAATACATTATTCATTAACATTCTATAATACATTGTAAGAGGCAGAGATAATTAATATCGTAGATATTGGATAATTGTCAGGCTTTATTATGAAATCAGGATTACAAGAATAATAAAACGTCCGTCATCAGCTGATACACTTCAACGAATGAATGTTATTCTTAGTTGTCATGACAATGTAAGACATTTGACAGATAACTTAAAAGGTATTCAATAAATTAAGTAGTTAATAACTAATACGTAGCCTAAATCTTACAATATAGTAGTGTTTTCATTGTCATATCCTATTCCTAAAACAAGAACATTAATTACTCTTATATCTACAGCTTTTATACTATATTTCGCAATTTCGTTATAAAAATTTTTGCACATATCTGACACTGTATTAGAATTTAAAATATTCAAAAATTCGTTATATTTAGAAAATTTGTACACTATTTGTGTTTGTACACCTTTGGGTCCATTTACTAATTTTTTAATATTATATATATGCGATTCAAATGGAAAATTTGAAGTAGCCCACAACTGAATCTACTAAATGAGTAAGCAAATGTACATTAAAAGTCATTGCCGCTCCTCCATATAGATTTTGAAATTGCAGTACAAATTCTGATAATGTAATCTTTACAAAATTTAAATCTTGCATTGAAATTTCTTTTTTTAATAATATTGAAACTGATATTTGCAATAAAGAAAAATGTTCTATGTACTTATCATCAATGATACCTTCCAAACAGATAATGCAATAAAAAAGACGCCATGATTTCCATTCACTTACTTTCCATTTAGCCCTTTCGAAAATCGATCGCGGTAGTCTATGAATTTCGTCTGGAGGTGAAATATTTAAAAGACGCTTATCTAATATTTTTAACGTTTTTGAAGCACCGATATACATATTTTTGCAACTATTATTATTATATTTAAAAGTCGTCCAAATATCGAGCAACTGTCTAACTACTCCTAAAAGAATACTGTGCATGTAATCGATAGGGCAACCGCAAACAATATCGAAATAAGGAAGATTCATAACAGCAGCAGGACCTTTTACACCTCGAATTCTTTTTTTATCTCTAAAAGCCGTTAGCATATCTTGAACAAATTGTTCGTGTTTTCTATTTTCAATATTTGGAATTATTGGATATTTAATAATTTTATTAATTACTCGGCCTGGATAATAACAATATGGATACCCATAAAATCCATTAAATTGGGTACAATTTTGAATTAAGGGACGTGCAACTAAGTCCACGCAGCAACATAATGCAATTATTTTAGAATTTTTTGGGATTCCCTTATAAATCCACTTAACACCATCAATAGCAATATTTTCCACATTCTGCACAAAAGAGTTCATAAATAAATTCATATTTGGCTCAGATTTACTAAATCAAATACTTCCTAATATTGCATTTCTAAAACGTAATTTTGGAGATACATCATTTAAAATAATGTATAGGCCACATAGATACTTTAGACGAATGAAAAATCGGTGCTCCGTCAGTATTAAAATTAAAAGTTAGATCAAAATCAATATTTTTACTTTTTAAATTTAAATAAATTTCACCATTATGTATATCACTAATTATATCATCTTGGTCTTCTTGATGCATAATGAAATTATCTTGAATACATTTTCTAAAAGATGTTTAAACTGATATTGCAAATCTAGCGTAAAAAAATAATATTCAGAGGTTAGAGAAATTTGATTATTGATGCTACACTTATTACAAGTTATCACAAAATTTGTTATATCAGGCTTTTGAAATTGACCTAACGGATTTTGGCATTTATGGCAGTAATAGTTATATTGTATGACTTTTGATGGCAAAAAGTGTTTATTTATTTCATAATTTGTAATTGATAATGGTCTGCCTGCCAACGTTTCAATTAATTTGATAATATCTTTTAGCACTTGTTCCGATAATGAATGTCGTAATGATAGACCGATTAAAATTGTTTTTAAATCAAACTCACTAATGGCTGAATTTGGAAAAATGTCTTTAAAACAATTTCTATTATTATATTCGAATTCAGGTGGATTATTATCAATGTCTATATCATTATCGCTATACATTTCATTTTGTATTGGATTTTCAGTATCTGTATTATCTGTATTACATTGCTCTAAATTATCTGTATTATCTGTATTACATTGCTCTAAATTTTCACTGTCATTGTCACTTTTATTGGTGTAACAAACCGCCTTTCCGCTGAGGCGTTGACGCATGCGCACGTGAGATCTCCGTGACAGATCTCCGCGCGCACGCGCTCGACCGGAGTAGCGACCGCTGGACCGATCTCGAGCGGCAGGGAGACCCCCACCGATTCCGTACCGTTCCGTACCCCCGCACCGTCCCTGCCCTAGAGATTCGGGTATATAAGCGCCGCCGCTCCGAGAGTCGAAGCTCTCTTCTTCTCCGTCCGATTTCCCGTCCGCAGAAGAAAGCCTTTCGAGTGCTCACAGGAGTTAAGCGCCTTAGCTTCCGTCAAGTGATCTTGACAAGAACCATCCGCCTCGACCGCCGGTTCACGGGCTCAAGTCCATCTTGGGCTCCACCAGGAGATCCTGGTAGTCGGCACTTCCCGATCCGCCGTCCCGCTTGGGTATCGACTCACGACCTGGGGTGTGGAGTTCCGCGCCTCTACCAAGAGCTCTTGGTGTGAGTCGATCACCACCGCCGAACATCGCGGTATTAACCGCCTCGCGCCGGAATCGAGACCGCAGTACAGCTGTACTGCGCGCGCGTCGTCTACGGCCATGGCCGCCTTCAGCAAGGCCACGATACCCGCGCGTCAACAAAGGATTCCGAGTTCCGAGAAATCTCGGCTCGGAAATCCCGCGAAACACTTGTAAATAGATCCGTGTATAATACCGCGTTAAGAAACTCGCGTGTAAATACCGCTCGTTCCGATTTCCGTCTGTCCGTCCGCGCGTAATATCTAAGTTTTGTTACGTCCGTCCGAGCGTCACCGCCATCTGTCCGTCCGCGCGTCGTGGCTAAAAACGCCACGCTACTCCAGTGTACACTACATTACGCGAAATAAATTTGTTGCTTTCATACCATCCAACAAACTGAAAGTCTAGTTCTCTTGGCGACCTCAATCCGCGTCCTAGTCCGCCGAATTCACGCCGCTCCGTGCGCGGAAAAAGTCAGGTCGTTACATTTGTACTGTCATTTATTTCATTATCGATATAATCAGATAATTGTTCACTATTGTCACTTTCCTCATTATTCGAGAAAAATTGTTCTTTATTTTTAGAAAACTGTTTCTGACTATTACTGTTATCATCATATTCGCTTTCTTGGTTTGATTGATTAAATTTATACTGAGTAATTCGTTCGTTCAATCGCCACCTAGTGTTTTTCCCAAGTGATGAAGAATGGGCACCAACTTCTAAGAAAGCGTTATTGTTTCGTCTACTGTGATTCATCTAATTTTAATAATAACAATAATATAAATTAATATAAATATAATTAATATAAGTATAATGAAATAAAGTAATTTATTTCATTAATAATAAATTTATATAAAATAATTTATATAAAATTAATTTAAATGCATTACCTGGATATCTATCTATATTAACCCTTAAGTATTATTTATATGGAGGGGAAAGAGACCTAGACAAAGTATAAATTTGTTAATTAAATATCCTGCTGAAAAAGTCCAATAAAATCCATTTAATGTTAAACTAACTTCAATAAAATTCTATAGGTTTCATGATATCTTATTGATCTAATATCCATATAAAAAGTTATTAAATTTAATAAGATTTAATCAAACAACCAGAACTATTTGAGATTGATATATTATAATAAGAAATTTCTGACCAAATTTTATCAGTTGTGTATACACTCAATACATCAAGTTTATAATTATTTATAAATAGAAGTAGAAAAACTCTATACAGCATACATTGTTTATAATAAATATTAATATTTATCTAAAGATTTTTTATGATCTTACATTGAACAGATCATAAATACAATGATAAATATTGTATAAAATATTTAGTCAATATTTTAATATTTTACTAGTTATAAATAATTTGTAATTATTTTATTAATATTATGTACTGAATTGATGCTACGAAAATCACACTGGTACTTACAGGTAAAGAAATTCCGTATAGCGTTTTAATAAAGCCTTCCATGATATTTTTATCAACAATGATTCTTCGCGATTAATTTTTACGAGAAACGAACAATTTGTTATTTATGTATATATTATTAAATGTGATTTAAAATTATTTAGGACGACTTTCAACAAATCTAGTGACTTTCATTCGATTAGCCGTGCTTGGTCAGTGGCAGAGCTTCCAAGTCTGAGACGGTAGGCAGGCGGTAGTCAAGTGGTGGGGATGAAAGCCCATGGCACACGGCGTTCGCGCTCGGCGTTTCAGCCTGTTTCGATTAATCGTCTCACAGCAAGTCTCACCGCAGTGTGCCATGGGCCACAGCTTTCATCCCCACCACTTGACTACCGCCTGACTACCGTCTCAGACTTGCAGTGCAGACGCGGCTCACTGGAAAACAAATGAAGATCACGCATACCAAAGAGGAACGATTCAGAAAAACGCTAACTGTTGCTAACCGTGCATGTCAGTGCATGTCCGACCATGTCCAACTTCTCTGTATGTATATTACTCTACTGAGCCGTGTCTGTATTTCGGCATTACTGATTTGAGCAGTGTATGAGTCAAGCAATCTTCTGTTTGATTGTTTAAATGTGCTGTTTTATTTTGTGTCGACGCGGTTAATAATTCGCTATTTCTCCTCCAGTAATATAAAAACAAAAATCAACCTCAAAACCAAAATTTGGTTTTTGCATTATTTTTATATACTGATTCAGGTAATACAGTTTAACAAAATGTTTGCATGCGTACGCCTCATAGACGATGATGTGTGTACTATTGTACCCATAGAAAAAATTAAAAAATTTGATATAAATGATAGTCGAAAATTTGAATTAAAATATGTGCAATATGAAGACGGTGAATACTATAAAGCTGACATAATATACATCAAAGGTACGTATTGCTTTTATTATGAAACGTATATTGATTCTTTGAGCAAAGCCAATTTCTTTTTAAATGAACTTTTTGTGCCGTTTATTTTTTCTTTACTTTAACGCGGAAAGGAAAACAAGGCAAAAAATTCAGTGGAAAAGGACATATTTTTTTGTTTAATCTTGTTCTTTACTTTGTTAAACAATAATTTTAAATACTCTATATTTGTAGAAACAATAATACAAAATAATTATGGAATTATTTTATAACAAAATTAATTATACAATTAAACTTTTATATATTATTTAAATTTAATCTAGATCGAATATTATTTTAAATAAAAAAAGTAATTATTACATTTATTTCAGTTCTATATTTAATAAATTATTTAGAAAATTATTTAAAATATTCTGAATCAAAATTAGAAAGTACAGAAGTTTAATGATTGCGTGGTTAAAATAAATAGTGCGATATTTTTTTTAGGATGATTAAAAAGTTTCATAGTTTAAAAATTAATTTTTTTTTTCAAAAAATATTGAACAACTTAAAGTCGACTATAAAAGCAAAAAGAACAAAATTAATTAACAAAAATTTGCTTGTGTCACAATCATCAGATGATGATACTGCAGTGGAATCAGTATCCAAAGTAGATGAACCACAAAAACGAAAAGAAAGCAGTTCTAAGAAAAGAAAATACATGGTAAGTTATTATTAAATTTAGAAAGATATTTGACCGATAATGTACGAGGTGTGTTCAAAAAGTATCGCGAATTTTGAATTTTCGCGGGTTACGTATATTCGAATTTCGATCTTTTTGTGGCGTTATGTTGGTACTCATGTCTCTCACTTATGCCGACAATCTCGGCCATTTTGAATGTTCACTTAATTGTTGACAGCTGCTTTGCTTGCACGTGTTTTGGATCGTCTTCGATTTTTACCTATTCAAAAAAATGGATCAAAGAACCTGTATCAAATTTTGTGTGAAAAACGAAATTAAGTGCGCGGATGCATTCCGAATATTGACTGTGGCATACGGAGAAGCTACCTTGGACCGAAGCAACGTTTATCGGTAGTACAAAATGTTCTCAGAAGGCCGAGAAGATGTGAACGACGAAGAGCGTGCCGGACGCCCGAGCACTTCAACAACAGACGAAAAAATTAATGAAGTGGAGAAAATGGTATTGGCCAATCGTCGAATCACCGTTAGAGAAGTTGCTGAGGACCTAAACATATCGATTGGCTCGTGCCATTCGATTTTTATCAATGATTTGGGCATGAGACGGGTCGCCGCGAAATTCGTACCAAAATTGCTCAATTGCGACCAAAAACAGCATCGCATGAACATTGCTAATGAGATGTTGGACTCTGTCCGCGACGACCCAAATTTGCTCCAGAGGGTCATAACTGGTGACGAATCGTGGGTTTATGGTTATGACGTGGAAACCAAAGCTCAATCATCTCAATGGAAGCTGCCGCACGAACCAAGACCGAAAAAAGCGCGCCAAGTTCGGTCGAATGTGAAAGTTTTGCTGACAGTTTTCTTCGATTGCAGGGGCGTGGTGCATCATGAGTTCTTGCCACAGGGTAGAACGGTCAATAAGGAATATTACCTGCAAGTTATGCACAATTTGCGCGAAGCAATCCGCCAGAAACGCCCGGATTTGTGGAAGAACAAAAATTGGCTTTTGCACCACGATAACGCCCCTGCTCACACATCGTTGCTTGTGCGCGACTTTTTGGCCAAAAACAACACACTAATGATGCCGCAGCCACCGTATTCCCCAGATCTGGCCCCCTGTGACTTTTTCTTGTTCCCTAAACTGAAGAGGCCCATGAAAGGACGACGTTACGCTACGCTTGACGAGATAAAGACGGCATCGAAGGAGGAGCTGAACAAGATAAAAAAAAAAATGATTTTTTGAAGTGCTTCGAAGATTGGAAAAACCGTTGGCACAAGTGTATAATATCTCATGGGGATTACTTTGAAGGGGACAAAATAGATATTCATGAATAAATAAATAATTTTTGAAAAAACACAAAATTCGCGATACTTTTTGAACACACCTCGTATATATATACAAATTGAATGTATATATATACAAATACATGGTAAGTTATTATTAAATTTAGAAAGATATTTGACCGATAATGTATATATATACAAATTGAAATAAGAACGCCTTTACAGTCATAGCTAGATCTTAGTGCTTTTATATTTACTTGTGTGATTTTAGATACCTTTTTTCAAATTAAGTCACATAGTCGAGTGAATTGAAAAAAAAGGCATATAAAATCACACAAGTAAATATAAAAGCACTATGATGTATCTATGACCGTAAAGGCATTCTTATTTCAATTTGTATTTATTATTAAATTATTATTATTATCATAAGATTATATATAAATTGATCTATTTAAAAATATAGTTGTTGCTTTAATAAAAAGGTTATAAATAAATTTCAGTAGGACGTGACCACACAAAACATAGAAAATAGTATTGTAGCCTCATATAATAACACTCACGGTTGGGTATGTAAACATTTTTAATATTTTTTTAAAGCTATATTTAGTTAAAGTTAACAACTTATAAAATTAATTACGTTAAAAGTTACATAAACAAAAAAATAATTCAATTAAATTGAGTTAAAATTAATACAAGTTAACTAAATTAAAATTTTTAATTAATTAAATTAATTTTGAAAACATTATTTACATTCAATTATAATGACATAATTGTTTAGAATATGATCTAAATTGTAATTATCTTATTATCTGGAATAAGATAATTACAATTTAGATCATCCTATAAAATGTAATATTTTATTTATAAATTGTGTTACTTAGAATGACAAAGAATTAATACTTATATAGAAATGTTATTCTTACATATTTTTAACTTAAGAAAAAATTTTATAAGTTAAAGTAGTATTAAAAATATATATATTATAAAAATAATTAATTCAAGTTAAAATTTAACTAATTAAAAATTAACTAATTTAATAGGTTATTTATTTTGTTACTTTTTAACTTTCTTATTTAACTTTAACTTTTTTAACTACTTATATTACCCTACCCAGATAGTAATATTTCTCAAGATATAGCAAATGTATCAATTGTGCTAAATAAAAATATAATGAAAGAAATGATCTTATTATAGGAAACAATTAAATCCAATACAAGTTCTGAAAAAGAACAAATCCAAAAGTTGGAATCGCAAATAAAATATTTAAAACATGAAATCGAAAATTAAAAAGATTTATGTAATAAAAAACATGCTCAACTAAAAAATGCACAGCACCAAATAACAGAATTATCTTCATTAAATATATCATTGCAAAAAGATGTGATTAAAATGCATGAAGGTAAACTATTTTATTTCAAATTGTTAAAAGTAAATCTCTCTCTTCCCTTTCCTCTCTCCTTTTTTCCCCCTCCCACCCACCCTCTCCACTATCCTCTCTCTCTCTCTTTCTTTCTCTCTGTTTCTGAAAATAAGTTTTATTAACGTTATTACACATTATGTAATGGCACTTGAAGAGACAAGGTTTCAGAAACGTTACAAATACCCATTTTCTCTCTCTCTCTCTCTCTCTCTCTTCATTGTCTGTTTGCAATATTAAAATATAGATTTCAAGATTCTCTAAGGTAAAAATACACTACTCAAAAAAAATAGGGAACACTTTCTAGACACCAAAAATTAGGTTATTTTCAAATGGCTGTAACTCGGTCAAAATAAATCATAGAAAAATTTAAAAGAAAAGCATTTTGAAGCTTAAAGTCTCAATTTTAACATTCTATCCACAGATTATTAAAGTTCTTTTAACTTCCTTGTCTTTTGCAATAAAAAGGCATACCTTGTTTTGTTCCTAAAAATTTCATATTTTTCAGACTTTGCAGCTCGACAAATGAATTTTTTTTGAACAATTCAAGCAAAGCATCATAAACTACAACATTTTGCCTACTGTGCCGAATATTTCGGCACAGCAAATGGCACGCGGAGTACTGAATGAGACGAACTGAGTATTGCTTAACTTGAATTTATTATTTCACAAAACGTTGGCGACGCACCGAACGCGAGTACAGTTTCGAAACAAGTGCCTTTAATGGCACTGAGCCACCTATTTATAATGTGTGCGAGGAATGCTTCTAGAGGAATCCATCGGTCGTCAAGGCTGTTATTCGACTTCCTTTGCTTATGCTTAGTCAGCAACGGCGATCCCGAGAGAGGCAATTTCTCTAGAAGCTCGCGCAAACACCGGAGATCACGCTCTCTCCCGCTGCCGTTCACGCGTTGTCACGCCGCTGCTGGCTTGGTCGCGGCGCGAGAACGAGCAATTCGGCCGTCGGATACAATTGGATGCGATCTCGCACATCCCGCCCGCCTCGCCGATAAAATTCGGCGATTTTACTCCGCCCGAAAGAGCGCAACAATGCCGGCTAGTTCCTTACAACCTAAGAACACAACTCATTATAACTAATGCTACTGTAAGACTATGTACTATTATTATTCAACGGGCCGCACAACCCGCTCAACTGGCCCGGTGCGAACAGAGGAGAGACCTTAAACAGGAACGCATAATACAGCGAGCCTCCTCCGAATGCGACCCCTGAGTGAGCTCAGCTAGGCATGGCGCTGCGTACTCTCCTCGTCCGTCGGAAGAGGGACGAGCTTGATAACTGGCCGCCGAAGCTCCCCTGTAGCTCCCCGAACGGTCACGACCCGCACCTCGCCATCATCACCCGGGTGGAGACGCGTGACACGCACCAAGGGCCACCGCGTCGGTGGCGTTGTTTCCTGCTTCAGCAGGCAAAGCTGACCCTCCTTCAGGCCACCTTCCGCACGCCACCACCTTGGTCGAGGGGTCAGCGCCTGGAGGTATTCCTGCGACCACCGCTGCCAAAGATGATCCCTCATTTGCTGGAGTAGCTTCCAGCGTGTCAGCTTACTGGGGGGAATCCTCGTCAGTGCCGGTTCGGGGATAGCCTTCAACGGAGCGCCAACGAGAAAATGGCCCGGCGTCAACACATCCAATTCGTCGGCGTCGTCCGAAAGCGCCTGCAACGGTCGAGAGTTGAGACACGCCTCTACTTCGGCCAAAAACGTAGCCATCTCCTCGTAAGTCAGTGTTGACTCGCCGATGACTCGGCGCAGATGGTGTTTGAAGGCCTTGACCGCAGCTTCCCAGAGGCCCCCAAAGTGGGGGTCAGCGGGAGGGTTGAAGTGCCACTCCACACCCTCCTCCGCTAGCTTTCCTATGATACTCCGGCTACTCTCGCTCGCCATTCCCAAAAGACCACGCAGCTGTCGATCCGCGCCCACGAAGTTAGTTCCGCAGTCACTGTACAGGTGCAAGCACAATCCTCTGCGAGACACGAAGCGCCGGAACGCTGCAAGAAAGGCATCAGCTGTGTAGTCGCTAACGACCTCGAGGTGGACGGCTCGCGAACTGAAACAAACAAAGACTGCCACAAAGGCCTTGTAGGCCCTGTGACCTCGACCTTTCGTGGTACGCAGGAGGATCGGTCCAGCGTAATCTAAGCCCGTATGAGTGAACGGTCGACTTGGAACGACTCTGGCTCGTGGGAGGTTGCCCATCCGTGGTTGGGGATTCGCCGCCCGCCATCGCAAGCATGGAAGACAACGATGAATGTAGTGCTTCACCAATTGCCGACCTCGTAGTACCCAGTACCTCCGACGCAGCGATGCGAGAGTTAATTGGGTGCCTCCATGAAGCACACGGCCGTGCTCGTCCGCGACCACCAGATAGGTGAGATGCGAGCCCCGCGGAAGTATTATGGGATGACGCTGGTCAGCATTCAACAGCGCGTGCTTCAGTCGGCCACCCACGCGCAGCAGTCCCTTGTCGTCGAGAAACGGACTCAGCAACCGGAGTGGACCTTGAGAGCGCTCGATACGCCCTCTCGACAGAGCCTTAATCTCGTCCCGGAAGGCAATCCTCTGCGCGCATCGGATCCACATGGCCCGAGCGTCTGCCAGCTCAGTAGCCGAGAGCACCGCCCCCCGCGTCAAGTCGGCACGCGAAGTTGCCAACGTCACCCAGCGGCGCATCCAGGCGGTTACCCGAAGCGAACGGCGCAACGAGGAGAAGCGAGTCAGCTCCTCCGGCTCTTGCTCCTCGCAAGCGATGTGGACCCGAGAAGCTCGCTGCTCAGGCAGCCCACGACTCAAGGCCACTGCTGTCTCGGCCGGCCAAGCCGCAGAGCTCGCCCACAGGTACTGAGGTCCTTGCCACCAGAGCTCATGCACTCGCAGCTCCAGGGGTGACATTCCCCGTGATGCACAATCGGCCGGATTGATCCGCCCCGGCACGTGATGCCAGTGCGCGTCCGGCAGTGCTCCCTGAACCTCGGCGACCCTGTTAGCCACGAAGGTTGTCCATCGCGTGGGATGTCCCTGAAGCCATCCCAGAACGACTGTGGAGTCCGTCCAAAGGTGAATCGCCGCTCCATCCAGGGCCAGGACGGAAGCGGTGTGAGCCGCGATCCGAGCCAACAGAGCAGCCGCGCAAAGCTCCAGTCGCGGAAGGGAGACCTGCCTGAGCGGCGCGACTTGCGTCTTGGCGATCAGCAGCGTCAGCCACGCCCTGCCGTCCGCGATTGTGCGGAGGTATAAGACCGCTCCGTAGGCGCGTTCCGACGCATCGGCGAAACCGTGCATCTCAATAAGCGCGCCCGGAGAATCCGCACGTGACCAGCGCGGGATGCGGATCTCCTCCAGGACGGGCAGCTCCGTCCGCAACCGTCGCCAGCACTCCACGTCGTCTGCAGCAAGGGGAGCATCCCAGTCAAATCGCCGTAGCCAGGCCGCCTGAATGAGAAGTTTAGCATTTATTACGACCGGGGCGAGCCAGCCCAGCGGGTCGAAGAGACGCGCGGTTTGCCTCAACACCGTGCGCTTGGTGACCAGCTCCTCTGTCATGCTCTTGACAGTTGGAGCAAAGCTGTTCTCAGCGGGAAGCCAACGTATCCCCAGGACGTCGTGCTCCTCCGACGTCAACGCGACCGTCGACGGCAGTAACGACCGGTGCTCAGCGGGGATGTCGCGCAGCAGGTCTTCCTTGTTGGCGACCCACTTGCGCAAGCGGAAGCCGCCCGCCAAACACAACTGAGTCAGCTGTTCGCGCAGCTCGCGGTCTCGAGCTGAGAGGAGGCCCCAGACAGTACATCGTCCACATAGGTGTCCCGCCGCAGGGCCTCAGCGGCCAGAGGAAAGCGCGCACCCTCGTCCTCGGCAAGCTGACGCAACGTTCGAACAGCCAAGTAGGGTGCACTGGCCAGCCCGTAAGTAACCGTGTTAAGGTGGAACTCCTGGACTCGGCTGCCTATCTTCCAGTAAATCCGTTGAAGGTCACGGTCCTCCGGATGCACCCAAATTTGCCGGTACAACTTTTCGATGTCCGCAGCGAGAACAAACTGGTGTTTACGCCAGCGCAGAGCGTCGGCAACAAATTCGGTCCTGCAAGAAGTTCGCCATTTAAGGAGGTACCAGAGGATGTCCGTGAGAAGCCGTTGAACACGACGCGGATCCTAGCCTCCTCGCCGTCGCCCTTCCATACTCCGTGATGGGGCAGGAAACAGGCGCGTGAACAATCCGCCGGTAAGGGAGGCGCCGGCGTCATGTGGCCAAGCTCAAGATACTCAGCCAGGAACTGTGAGTACGCATCACGAAGAGCGACTTCCTTCCGGAAGCGGTGCTCGTTCGCCTGCAACACTCGCAGCGCGGTGAATCGCGTGTCACGTAAATCCGGCAGAGTCGAACGAGTCGCGAGTCGGACGACGTAACGTCCCGAGGCGTCCCGTGAATGCGACTGCAAGTAATGCTCCTCGCAAGCCGCGTCGTCCGGAGACAGGGGGAGTGTCGCTTGCGGTGGTTCCTCCAGTTCCCAAAATCGACGCACTAATGCGTTCAGATCGTCAACAGCGGAGCACTGCAACGAAGTCAAGGCTGTGGTCACCTGACAAGAGCTTACCGGACCCATGATGATCCATCCTAGAGCGGTCTGCTGCGCGATTGGTTCCTCATCACCTCCCAGCCGCATGCCTGGTCGTGCCACCTTGGCGTAGACATCGACACCGAGCAGCAGCTCGACTGGGTCCGTAGAACTGAAGTCAGGATCAGCGAGATCAAGGCCGCGGATGTGCGACCATCCGCTGGAGTTAGCTTCCACGGAACCACCGTAGATCGAGAGTCTTGGCATCACCAAGGCGGAGATGGCAAACACCGCGTCTCCAACGCGCGAGGTCAGATTCATCGCGACTCGTCCCCGCGACACCCCCGACCTCAACCCGCCCACTCCGTAAATTGCCACGGACGCCGGTGTCCGCGGCAGTCGCAGGCGTTGGGTCAGCGCTTCTGTGATCAACGAAGTCTCTGATCCCGGATCCATGAGGGCTCGAACCGCGTGTAAAGTTCCGAATCGATCCGTCACCAGAACGCGCGCGGTGGCGAGAAGCGTCTGCGGGGGCTCGAAGTGAGGGTGCCGCGCGGCATGCATCGACGGCGAAGGTGCAACAACGGCTCCCGGAGCCGCCTCGTACGCGTCATGTAGGAGTGTGTTGTGGCGCGCGGCGCACCTAGCACACGCCTTCGGCGAAGAGCACGCGCTCACCTGATGTCGTCCCATGCAGTTGATGCACAGTCGATTGGCGGTCACTACCTCCAACCGCTCCTTTGCAGGTTTCCGACGAAACTTCTCGCAGTTCATAATAAAGTGATTCTGCTTGCACACCACGCAGCTGCGCTCGGAGCCTCCGCTCTGCCTCCCGGTGTGATGAGCGGATTTTCCCGAGGAGGACTCCCCCTTGACAGACCGCAGCGACTCGTGCGTCACAAACTGTTCCTCGAGGAAGTCCTTGAACTCGTCAAACGACGGCGGGTCGCTTTTTTTCGCGATGGAATTTTCCCACTCACGTCTTGTACCCGCGTCGAGCAACTCCACCATGAGATGCACGAGCAAGTGAGTGGTATTGGAAACGGGCTCACCGATACCTTCCAAAGCTTGGGTGGACGCTACCATGCCATGGTAGATCCGTCGCAGGTCGGCTACGCAGTCCGCTTTCATTTTGGGCAACGATGTAATCGCGGACAAATAAGCCTTGACTAACAATCTTTTTTTCTCATAGTGACCTTTCAAGGTTGACCACGCACGTTCATAATTTGCGTCCGTCGAGGGCAAGCCCCTCAGAAGCTGTTCCGCTCCTCCCTTGACCCTCGTCTTTAGATAGTGGAGCCTTTGGACGTCGGACAGATGCGGATCCTGACCGACGATGGAGTCGAATAGATCACGGAATACCGGCCAGTCCTCGAACCTGCCGGAGAACGTTGGGAGCTCGAGCCGAGGAAGCGGGGCTCGCTGCGTGCTTTCGGCCCTGACCGTCGTCGAAACATTTGCTTCGGTCTTTGCCTTCAACGACCGCCCCAGGTCCATTAATGCAGCTCGTTGGCTGGTGTAGAGCATCTCCACCTCTTCGGCATGGTCGCTCGTATAGTACTCGGTTTTCCTTAACTCCTTTCCGTGAGCAAGCCCGAGCTTATCGTGGTTCTCCTCGAACTTTGCCCATCGCTTTTCCAAAATGGCCAAGGCCGCTTGGACGTGATCGACGGTCAGGTTCGCGACACCGGTCTTCTTGAGGTTCGCGACGACGCGAGAGATGCGTCCGCGGAGCTCAGATTGCTGCTCCAATAACGCCTCCATTCGGATAATTTGGAGGTCGAGTTCCACCACTCACACTACAGCACTGGCACGTTTACTCCGCGAGAGGAAAATGTAGGCAGATATGCACCGGCCGCGACGCACGATCCGGCTCGAAGGACCAGAAAATGTGCCGAATATTTCGGCACAGCAAATGGCACGCGGAGTACTGAATGAGACGAACTGAGTATTGCTTAACTTGAATTTATTATTTCACAAAACGTTGGCGACGCACCGAACGCGAGTACAGTTTCGAAGCAAGTGCCTTTAATGGCACTGAGCCACCTATTTATAATGTGCGCGAGGAATGCTTCTAGAGGAATCCGTCGGTCGTCAAGGCTGTTATTCGACTTCCTTTGCTTATGCTTAGTCAGCAACGGCGATCCCGAGAGAGGCAATTTCTCTAGAAGCTCGCGCAAACACCGGAGATCACGCTCTCTCCCGCTGCCGTTCACGCGTTGTCACGCCGCTGCTGGCTTGGTCGCGGCGCGAGAACGAGCAATTCGGCCGTCGGATACAATTGGATGCGATCTCGCACACCTACAAAATGTTTTTTCTGAATTTCTCTACGTTTTTTTTTGACCAAGTTACGCAACTTTGAAGTTAAACCGGCATTTTTTACAAATGATGTCCGTACTCCGTGAAAAATCATCGTAGATATAAAAAAAAGCATTTTAAAGCTCGAAGCTTTAGCTTTAACACGCTTTTAATGGTTTTAAAAAATTTTCTCAAGTGCTATGCCCCGAAAAAGATACTGTTTTTTCCTTAAAATTACGTATTTTTGACAGCCTGTAGCTCAATAAAAAAATTTTTTCCCATCAAATGCAATGCAAGTGCCATAAAGTATATTTTCTCTCCAAAATGCTTTTTTTTTAATTTCTCTACGATTTTTTTTTTATTAAGTTGTAGCCATTTGAAAATAGCCTAATTTTTGGTGTTTAGAAAGTGTTCCCTATTTTTTTTTTAATAATGTATATAATGTATTTATTTAGAATTATCTTCAAATTTGCAAAAAATCACAACACGTGATGCCAAAACAATCAACCCAGATGATAGGAAAACTGATAGATGTGTTGGTGTAGGAAGTATCGCCAATGGAAAAGTATGTTAACAATTAATAATGTCTTATCGCTGCTTTCTAAATTTTCAAAGTGTATATAACGTTGATATCTTATATGAAATGTGTATGCATGTAGAAAGCACCAAAAAGCATTTATTGCTTACAGACTTTTTTTATATATATCTTTTTAATTGTGAATCAAAATGTGATTCGACAAATATGAATATATATTCTATTTATGTTGATTGTTTACTGTGTAAATATAATTATTGCAATGTTTTAATAAAATTGTAATTAAACATTTTTTTAGGTTCATCTAGGAAGAAATGTCTTCATAGATGAAACGGTATACGATAGTTGCTTTATGCTGTCTTCATAAAGTGGTGCACGTTTTGTAAAAAGTATTGCTATGGCAGTTTTTGGAATTAAAACACTGCGTGAATCAACTGTTACTGGCAGAATTAGTAATCGGTGTAAAAATTCAACGCAAGAAGCTCGACCTCCATTAGATCCTACAAAACTACAAGCAATTCATGGTTATAATTAAAATTTTTAATTTTATAACAAAAATGCCTTTTTTGGCCTGAAGTTAACTTTCGAAATTGTCTGCTACTGTGCTTATAATGTGTACTGTACAAATAGAAATGCGGAATATAGAAAGAAACTAACTTCAAATAAAGATAATTTTTATGTCGTATGTTAAATATATTTATATAAATAAAAAGTTTTTTGTACACACACACGCACGCACGCACGCACGCACGCACACACATATGCTTTATATAAACAAAATAATAAATAAGACTCGTGAAAAGTTAAATAATAACACAAGGAAATACGGCGAGTACGACTCAGGCACGGTTGACGGTGCACAAAGTAGTAATACAATTTAAACAACAATATTATTTAATATTACTCTCTAAATCCCACACTGATAAAACAAAAACTTTAAATTCAATGAAATAGGATTAAGAAATAATACATTTTTATATATCTGTCTGATTCAAAAACATTTCGACTTATTACTATGATTTATGATTTTATCTTTTGTAGACATATATGAATATTACATGAAAAAAAAAGAAACGAATGATGTAATTGGGCTGGAGCTTAATAAAGTGTGTTATTACATTTCATCAAAAATCTCGGACTTAATAAAAGCAGTGGGAAAAGAAAGTATGCATTTTCGTTATTTGTTATTATTTTTTAATATAAATTGTTAAGGATATTGGATAGTAAAAAGGTATAAAAAACTGTATAATAATTATTTTACAATTTCCGAAAAAATATGACAAAATATCCCAATTAGTTTACTTAATATTTTTACATTTAGTATTATCTAAATAAATAAATGTAAACAATTTATCAGCTTTTAATATTTATTAAAACTAAAAATTTCTATTTTTTAAATTTGAGTGTTAATTAAATTCAGCTCTAATATAATTTTTAAAGACATAATAGTAGACAGGTATCTAATTTTTTGCATATTTTCTCGTAATTATTCTGTAATTCTACGAAAAAAATTTTTTTTCTATGAATATATTATATGTTAATGTAATAATAATTTTTTGTTAATTTGTGTATATAATAATGACATATTAAACTCAATTTAATATTTATTATATATTAAATATAAATTTATAATATAATAATTTTTGCTTATTTCATAATCAATGATGTCGCCAGAGATTAATATATTAAAATGCACTATATTAACAAGATTAAAAATTCTACATTGGAGAATTAGAATAAAAAAACTCAAATGTAATTAATGATTTATTTATTACTTATTAGTTTATAGCTTAAAAAATTTCTGTTCAAATATAAAGCCTATATAGACAGAAATTTACAAATAAAAATAAAATGAAATATTTCATTGTAATAAATATTAAGGACTGATTTATTATTTACATATTTATCTTACTGAAACATATAATAATAAAATCTAATATTTATTGAAATTTTTAGAAAGAAAAATTTGTTCAGTACTCAATATCTTTAAAAAATCTAAATTATCATTAATTCCTTTTTTCAGTTTTTTTCATTTTTGTAACAGTACAAAGCTGTCATTAATGTCTTTCCGCTGCTTTCTATATGTATGCTTACGTTTCAATCCTTTTCAATCCGTGAGTCCAATTCAAACAAGGCTCGTCCGGATAAGGTTTTTATTCCTTAATCCGTACTTTTCTCGAGTTTTAATCGGAATGAACGATCCGGTAACAATCCGAAAAAAACTTTCTAACTATATTTCTTTCTATCTTTCTTTATATCTCTTTTTTTCTATCCACCTAAATTTACTGTTTTCCAAAATCTGTATCCGAATCTTTCCAACACTTTCACCAGAGTATTGTTTTAATAAAGCATTTTAAACATAAGTTAATATAAATACATTTTTAACATACTTGATTTCGTTAACACATATAAGTTTAGCTGTTAATTTTGGAGCCCCTTTATGCATGTTAATGATTTTATTTACAGAAACATCATGCACAAAGAAAAACCCTACCACAAAAGAAAAAGAAACCGATGTAAATTCTATGAAAGAAAGGGAAGAACCCAATAATTTGGAAGACGCAGATGAAGAAAATAAAAAAGCGAATGATTCTGAAGATATAGAAAACAAAAGCGAAGAAAAACAAGAAGAGGAGAAATAATTACTTAAACTAAAAATAATATTCATTATATCAATAAAGTTAAATGTAAATTTTGTCTATATTGGTTTTACCTGAAAAGATTTTGCATGATCAAATAATAAAGAAACTTTATATTTTTTAGTTTTTACTTTACTTTTTAGTTTTATAGATAATCGAGATAAGGCCGTAATACATACAACATAATGCGAAAGGTACCTCTTTAAACGGCATAACGGCTGTTTTCTTATAATTGTAATTTGACAGTTAATTTTACTAGATTTAAACTTAGAAAATAATATTTGTTCCATCGCAATAATATCCAATAAAAAATTTTAAAAACTGATTAAACATGATTTAAAATATTAAAACCATAAAAATAAAAACATTTTTAATGAAATTTATGATAAAAAGTCTAGCTTAAATCATGAGATTTTATTGAAATTGAATGAAGCTATTCTTATTAAATTCTATTTAAACTATTAGATTTACATTTGTTAATAGTGACAATTTCCAATTATATATTTTAAAATCCTATTCAACATGATTAAAAACGAAAGGAACTATTTAAATTATAATTATTATTTTATGATTGAACTTAATTGAAACCAAATACAGACATATTAAAACATGTAAAACAAAATATAAATATTTCAATTAAATCTGATTCAAAACGTTAGAAACTTGTTTATAATATCAGCATGAATTCTAATTCAACGGAATACAACACATTTAAGAGTAATAATGTTTTAATGGAAAATGCAGATTCAAAAACGTCACTCAATCTTATTAAATCAAATAGGATTGATTTTTTAATAGTTTAAATTGAATTTTTTTAGCAGGAATATTCTCATTAAATCATATTCAACATAATTAAAAACGCGATTGAAAACGATAGAAACTAATTAAATTATATTTACTATTTTATGTTTGAATGTAATTGGAATCTATTAAGACATATAAGATAAATTCTACATATTTCATTTAAATTTGATTCAAAACGTTAGAAACTTATTTATAATATCACATAAATTCTAATTCAACGGAATTAGTTCTAATACAACACATTTAAAATTAATTATGTTTTAATGGAAAATGCAGGTTCAAAAACATGATTCAATTATTACATATTATTAAATCAAATAGGATCAAAGTTTTAATGGATTTAACTGGAATTTTTCAGCAAGGATGCAATAAAATATTAAACACTGACCAATTAAAATTATTAATGGGGGAGTATAAAAAGACACCAATTTGGAGTAACAAATCTATAGAAAAGGCACTAAGATTCCAATTTGCATGCGGTCGTTCAGGATATGAAAAGTTACTTCGTCATGTGCCTTTATATCTTCTTTACGAACTCTAAGACGACGATTACAAAATGTAAAATTTAATAGCGGAATTTGAGATAAAATGTTTGAATTTCTTAACCTTAAAGTAGCTTGTTTTAGAAACAATTTAGATAAACATTGCATGCTCGTAATGGATAAAATGAGTATGTAACGATACGCCCCTTCACCGTCCGTGCGCCTCCGTTCCGTCCACCTTCTTCTTCTTCTTCTTCTCAACGTTAATGGTACCCGTTCCCAGTGTAACAACGTGGCGGGGACGATGACCATAGTAACCAAGGTATTTCTTATCTTGCTTTCAATAGTTATATGGGAAACAAAAAGACTTAAATGGGAATACAGGATATGCTTGCACAAGGAATAAGGAGGATTGCATCAGCAATCCTGACCGCGCTTTTTCACTCTATTACAAACACGCTTACTGGTACACGGCCAACCAGCGACCTCCGTTCCGTTCACCGAACGATCAACGCCGAGCATAGCCAGGGACCACGTGCGCGCACGACCGAATTTCACCGTGCGACCACGCGGCGACACGCGCGCCGATCGTGGCGTTCCGTAACGCTGCCACTGCGGCTCAGCCGACCGAGCGCGCGGATTGGCTTGCCCAGCCGCGCGTTCGGATATATAAGCCGGCAGTGGGAACGCACAAGGCAGATCCGTCCGACTATCCGACCCGTCCACAGACCGAGCATTCTCGATCGCTTCCTTAAGACGAGCATTCTCGTCGCACTCCAGTATCCTCGATGGGCATTCCCGTCGGTACCCCGGCCGAGTATCCTCGACCAGTCGACTCCGAGATCCTCAACGAGCATTCTCGTCATCATCACCGGCCGAGCATTCTCGACCAATCACCGTCGTCCTCGAGTACCTTCACTGCCGCACCGACGAATCTCGTAACCTAGTCATCGACAGGGCATAAGCAACCTGTCGATCGAACGCCCCACTTGCACGGGGCACGCTCGGGCGAATCACGGCGACCGCGCCGGCAACGACCCGCACTTGCGCACGCGCTACACCACCGTGTTAGTCACTCTCGCCGCGCCCCGCGACTCCCCGACCGTACGGGCGTACAGCCCGCATAGCTCACCGCGTAGTTATCCTACCTCTGTAGATAGTTAAGTTCTGTCGTCTAAATGTAAACCGCGTGAATAAGCCCTTAGTTTTCTAAAGTCATTCCGCCGCAATCCGATACCGGCGATTGGTTGGACGCCGACGAGCTCTCTTTATCTTTGTTATCTCTTCATTTTTGATATCTCCGTATTTTTGTAATCTCTTTATTTTTGACATCTCTTTTATTTTCGTTATCTCTTTTATTTTTCTCTCATATTCATTTTGTCAACTCTTTTGTAATTATTATATCTTTAATAAATCATTCTCTATCTTTTGCTAAGTGAAACTTTGGGTATAATCATTACGGACATCTGACCAACCGACGAGCCTTATCCGGTCCGATCCCGAAGTTCCCGCCCCGCACCGAACCGACCGAAACCGCGTACCGTTACAAGTATAACTCCTTCTAAAATATTTGATCCTTCGACAAATACTTTTATGGGTTATGAAACATTAGGTAATCATAAAGATGAAAAAATATTGCAACTCATGCTTTAGTTTTTATATTGGCCGGAATAGCAAGTAGATGGAAACAGATCGTAGGATATTATTTTACTGGTACTACAGTAGATGGAAGTAAATTTCGTCCTATTATTTGTACAATTATAAAAAAAGCGGAAGAAATTGGATTTCAAGTTCACAAGGTTACAAGTGACATGGGAGCTGCGAATATGGGGATGTGGAAGTTTTTTGGAAAAAAGGTTTCAAAATATAATAAAATAAATTTCTGTACACATTCCAATGATGAAAGTCGAAACCTTTATTTTTTTCATGACTGCGTACATGCGATAAAAAATTTAAATTAAGGTCTTTTAAATAATAAAATTATTATAATTCCAAACAAAATAGTACAAATGTATAACTTGTCAAGTAACATGTGACGATGCACCCCATATGAAACATCGCCACGGCGAACATCAGCCGAAAAGGCCGCCGGGCCATAACCGGGGGTGCCTTGGGCACCCATTTTTAAGAATCCAAAGACCGCGACACCGATCGCTTGAGCACGGCTTTACCTCTCAGTGGCACTGAATGTTTCTATACTTCAAGGCAGCCAACCGGCGCAGAAATTACCACACTTTTAAGGAACAAACATTTCTTCTTAATTTCTACGCTGGTCCGCTGTCAATTGATCTTTGAATTTGGTAAACTTGACTGTGTTCAATGGCTTTGTGAGGATGCCAGCCAGTTGCTCATTTATCGGACAGTATTTTATCTTCACAATGCCATCTCTTACCAACTCATGTACAAATATAAACTTCACGTCTATATGTTTGGAGCGTTTATTTATCATTCCGTTTTTAATTAGTGCTATTGCACTTTGATTATCTACGAGGTGTGTTCAAAAAGTATCGCGAATTTTGTGTTTTTTCAAAAATTATTTATTTATTCATGAATATCTATTTTGTCCCCTTCAAAGTAATCCCCATGAGATATTATACACTTGTGCCAACGGTTTTTCCAATCTTCGAAGCACTTCAAAAAATCATTTTTTTTTATCTTGTTCAGCTCCTCCTTCGATGCCTTTATCTCGTCTTTATCTCGTCAAGCGTAGCGTAACGTCGTCCTTTCATGGGCCTCTTCAGTTTAGGGAACAAGAAAAAGTCACAGGGGGCCAGATCTGGGGAATACGGTGGCTGCGGCATCATTAGTGTGTTGTTTTTGGCCAAAAAGTCGCGCACAAGCAACGATGTGTGAGCAGGGGCGTTTGGTACGAATTTCGCGGCGACCCGTCTCATGCCCAAATCATTGATAAAAATCGAATGGCACGAGCCAATCGATATGTTTAGGTCCTCAGCAACTTCTCTAACGGTGATTCGACGATTGGCCAATACCATTTTCTCCACTTCATTAATTTTTTCGTCTGTTGTTGAAGTGCTCGGGCGTCCGGCACGCTCTTCGTCGTTCACATCTTCTCGGCCTTCTGAGAACATTTTGTACCACCGATAAACGTTGCTTCGGTCCAAGGTAGCTTCTCCGTATGCCACAGTCAACATTCGGAATGCATCCGCGCACTTAATTTCGTTTTTCACACAAAATTTGATACAGGTTCTTTGATCCATTTTTTTGAATAGGTAAAAATCGAAGACGATCCAAAACACGTGCAAGCAAAGCAGCTGTCAACAATTAAGTGAACATTCAAAATGGCCGAGCTTGTCGGCATAAGTGAGAGACATGAGTACCAACATAACGCCACAAAAAGATCGAAATTCGAATATACGTAACCCGCGAAAATTCAAAATTCGCGATACTTTTTGAACACACCTCGTATATTGAGCTGTATCAAGATTGTTTTGTCTAGAAGTTCTTCAAGTACAGCAAGACTTCAGATACAGCAGCTTTTTGCAGCATTCAGCGGCTGCTATATATTCGGCCTCAGTGCTGGACAAGGCAGTCACCGATTGTTTTTTAGAGCTAATTGGTCCGCCTGCATACATTATCACGTAGAGTGTCGTGCTTCTTCTGGTTTCCGTGTCCCCTGCATAGTCTGCGTCACAGAAAGCTTCCACTAATTTATCTTCTTTAGTTTTTCCGTATATTATTCCTTATTCCATGTTGCCAGTCAAGTATTTCATTATGTGTTTCAAGTCTATGATGCGTTCTTGTGTCGGTGACTCCACATACTCCACTACTGCAGAAACCAACACTGTATGCTATGTCCGGTCTTGATTTCGTTAAGGCATACAAGAGGCTTTCCACCGCTTCCCTGTACGGATAATGAGCAGTTTTAGGTTCTGTTTTAATCTTTTCTCCTGGTTGCATGGGAATTTTCGCTGATTTAGCAGTTTCCATTCTGAAGTGAGTGATCATTTTCTTGAGGTATTCCTGTTGAGATAATTTTATAGTACCTTTGTTCATTGTGACTTCAAAGCCTACAAATGTAGTTGATTTTCTCATCACTGTGATCTTGTATTCTTGTTAATAATTATTGGGGACATTATTCGAGGAATGTCCATGGTGAGAAGAACGGTGGAACAGTCACTTTTTTTTAATATACATGGTATATTCAAATTTTTTTTATTATATCTTAAAGTATTAAAGAATACATGTATTTCTTACATTTTTAAATTCTGTGTCACGATTTTTTTTATCTATCTCTCTCTCTCTCTCTCTCTTATCCATCTTCGATCTCACAGGAGTGATAAACGATGGTGGTGGTGGTAGAAAGGCAACGGTGACGATATGATATATATATATATATATATATATATATATATATATATATATACGAGGTGTGATCAAAAAGTAAGGTTACTTTTTGAATTTTGCGCGCTCTGTACACTCTAATTTCAAAAATTTTTTTTTTTTGTGTTGGTACACTCGTCACGATCATATGTTCACAGTTTTGACTATATAGCATGTGTTGTTTTTATGTGAGAGGCATAAAGGTTAGACTCGTGTTTGCGTGCTCGGCGATTTTTTGCTGTTGAAAATAATGGAGCAGAGTGTTTGTATTAATTTTTGTGTAAAAAATGGTATTAAGTGTTCAAAAACTCTTGAAATGTTGACAGTGGCGTACGGTGAGTCAACTTTGAGCAAAAAAAAATGTTTATAAATGGTATAAGTTATTCCAAGACGGCCGAGAAAATGTTAACGATGAACCTCGCTCTGGACGCCCCAGCACGTCAAAAACCGACGAAAATGTTCAGGAAGTGAAAGAAATTGTGTTGAAAAATCGTCGAATCACGATTAGAGAAATAGCTAATGATCTTAACATATCGTTTGGCTCATGCCAATCAATTTTAACGGATGTTTTGGGTATGACACGTGTGTCAGCGAAATTCGTTCCAAAACTGCTTAATTTTGATCAGAAGCAGCGTCGCATGAACATCGCCCAAGACATGTTGAACGACGTCAATGATGATCCTGATCTGCTCAAAAAGGTTATAACTGGTGACGAAACATGGGTATATTGTTATGACGTCGAAACCAAAGCCCAATCATCCCAGTGGAAGAGCCTAGGAGAGCCAAGACCAAAAAAGGCACGCCAAGTTCGTTCGAATGTGAAGGTTTTGCTCACAGTTTTCTTTGATTACCATGGCGTTGTGCATCAAGAATTCCTACCACAAGGTCGTACGGTAAACAAGGAGTATTACCTTGAGGTTATGCGGCGTTTGCGTGAATCAATAAGAAAAAAACGTCCGGAAGTGTGGAAAGAAAATTCATGGATTCTGCACCATAATAATGCACCTGCGCACACGTCGTTACTAGTGAGTACTTTTTTGGCCAAAAACAATACTATCATCATGCCTCAGCCACCGTATTTACCAGACTTGGCCCACTGCGACTTTTTCCTCTTCCCAAAATTGAAAAGGCCTATGAAAGGACGAAGATTTGCGACGATTGAGGAGATTAAGGCTGCATCGCTGGAGGAGCTCAAGGCAATACCCAAAAGAGCATTTCAGAAATGTTTTGACGACTGGAGAAAGCGCTGGCACAAATGTATTGTATCAGAGGGGGATTATTTTGAAGAGGATAACATAATTTTGGATGAATAAATGAATATTTTTTTATAAAAATGAAAAGTCACCTTACTTTTTGATCACACCTCGTATAACTTGTATAAAAACTTATTGTGGCCCAGAGATATAATAATGGTCTCCCCTAAAATTAAAAAAAATGTTTGAAAATATAATGCAAAATAAAATATATTTTCTTTAATTAATTAAAAACATGTAATTGCTTACATTTCTTTTTGAGCACGGAATTTTGCTAATTTGACTTTTTCTTCTACTTCTTTTTTTTCTAAGACTAACTTTTCCACCGTAATTTTATTGATAAACTCTTCTCTTTCTTTTTTAAGTTTACATATCTCCATTTCGTGATTAATTTTTATATCTGCTAATTCCATTTCTTTTTCACAGACTAAGTCATTCTTTTAGTTTTTTGCTTTTTTGAATTGAGACATGATTTATTGACATTTGTACGTTTGTTTTTTTTAATATCTTCTAATAAATCTCTATTTTCATTTTCAACATATGTATCTAAAACATGATTTTCATAATATGTACATCTGTTCCAATAACAATAAACAGCTTTTTATTCTGAATAATATTTGATATTTTCTCACCAGAGTCATTACTGAAAGTTTTTTCTATAGGTACAGCATCGTCCATCTCAAAATCGATTATCACAGTGTCACTTACATTCTCACTTACTGAAAAAAAAATAAAAAATGTGTTAACAATAATTATTTCATTAATACAATTACTAAAATAACTTTATTAGTTTAAATTTATTTAACCTACTATTATCAGATACTGATTGATTAGATGATGTATTGGATGATAAGCCTTTTTTTTTGTTTTTCCCTATGTTCTCTATTAGAAATGTGATCAATTCTTGTCAAAGAATTTTGCTTAATGGTTTTTAAAACTTCTCTTTGTCGATCTAAAATATTCAAATTTATCATTAATTTTATTAAACATCATTCTTTTAATTGAAAAGGTTTTATATATATATATACATATATAATTACAGAATAGTTTATGTAAATACTTGTAGACTTTGTAGAAAAATTACTTGAAGAAATATTTGGTGCTGTTGTCATTAAATCAGGGACAATGTCTAAAACGTTAGGATCAACTTTGTCAATATTTTGTTGTGGTCCTCCTGTGAGAAACCTTGATGGTCTTTCAGTAGTCAATATGTTTTTACTTTGCTGTTTTAAATTAGACCAATACTTTCTCAATTGTTGTACGTCTCTCTATAATATAAAATATTGCCTATATTAAAAAGAATTTATAAAATTGATATGAAAATAAGAAAAACTACATTTCATACTTTAGTAGAAATTAAGGAAGAATCATTATACTCCGTCGTAATTAACAACCAAGCTTTTTTTTTAATGTAGAAGAATTTGTACGTTTAGCCTCAATTACGTGTTTGTACTTTTTTAAAATTTCAAGGAATATTTGCTTTCCCAAATCGGAATATACAGCTCTTTTAGACATTATATTTCTAAAAAAAATTATCTTTTAAAAATATGATATAAAAAAGAATATAAAGGCAAAGAATATTTACAATGAAATTTAGATAAGGTTAGGTTTTTTCTATTTAAATAAGTTTAAGATTTATATCATAAATATTATATTATAGTAATATTACACTTCAATGTTATAATTTCTTTCAATATTTATTCTATTTTCATTATTAACTTACTTTTTATTAAAATCCGAGAAATGCACTGATACAATGTATGTACCCCGTCAACCAAACGTGAACAAACAGATCATTCGGAGAGTCTGCTATCAATTTCTGTTGCTAGAAAGGCAACAGATTTCACACAGACTCTGCAATATCTGCGGTGTCAGCAAACTGCTGTCAGAAATAGAACAGAAACTGTTGGCATTTAATTTCAGCAGAAATCGAGCAAATAGTGTTGACAGTACTGTTGTCAGATTGGCGGTAGAAATCAAGCACAACCTGCGCAACACAATTTGACGGCAGACTGGCAGCAGAAATCGAGCACCGCGTGCTGACAAGACCTGGCGTCAGATTGGCGGTAACAAACGAGCAGGATCGACGCGACAGACTGGCAGCACCACGCAAACACGCCGTGCTACCAGCACCTAATGTCAGATAGGCGACAGAATTAGAGCAAGATCTGTACAATACAATCTGACGGCAGATTGTTAGCACAAAACGAGCACCCCGTGCTAACAGGATCTGACGTCACGCTGGCAGCAGAAATCAAGCAAACCGAGCTGTTTTGTATATTTTTAAAATGTGACGTCACTCTTCATGAATTTATTAAAGGCTTATTCAAACAAACTTGCATAATTGCATGCATAAATAACATATTCATAAAGAAAGCGATTGATCCATTTTTTTATGCATTTGCTTTTAATTATTGGACCAATCAATTTCTTTATGTTCTGTCTGTTTCTGTTTGCATTCTATACGCTGCAATTTCTATCTGCACCTGTCCGCGATTACGTACAGGAATTCGTATCTATTTGCATGTATTGTGTCCAGATTTCTATCTGCATCTGCCCGCATATATAAATAATTAAAACCCATTCCTGGCCATGGTCCGACTAACAAAAATAGTCAAAAAAATTGGAATTGGAAATAGGATCAAAGCATAAAAAAATTTTATTGACGTAAAAAGAACTTTTTAAAACTCAATTTTGCAATTAATTGGTATAAATAAATTATTAAAAATTTACTTTAAAAGAGAACTGATTGCGCCAATCGATTCTACAGGAAAAATAACTAAAGAAACGTTGCAAAAATAAATTTTACAACTAATTTGTTTATAACAAAGCGTTATGCATGTTTCTTGATTCATTTTTTGAGTAAAATTAGTTGGAGTAATCAGTTTTCCTCTACAATCAATTTTTAGTAATGTATTTATAACAATTAGTTGCACAATTGATTTTTGCAAGCGTACTTTTTACGCCAATGTTTTTTTTATGCTCTAGTACTATTTCCAATTGTTGTTTTTTTGACTATATTACTTTGGGCAGAAACAGGTTTTAATTATTTACATAATTTATACAGTTTATATAGTTTATTTTAAAAATACTTAAAGCTAAATAATTAAAGGGCTACTGAGAATGTTCGCGCGATACTCAACACGATAAATTTTTTTCTGTTAAATCAGCTTTACTTCAAATATAACTTTTTATTAATGATATCACAAGTGTACGATTAGCTCAGTGTTAGCGCATTAGGTTATTGTCCCGAAATCTTAGGTTCGAATCCCGCCGGCGCCAATGCTTTTTTAAAAATTGTAAAATAATACGTAATCGTAATTAGTAAAATAAAATATATGCAAATTAAATTAACCTATAATAAAAATAAGAATAAAATCTGGAAAAAAACAAAAAAAATTTTTTTATAATAAAAATTTTTGAAATTTTTGAATAAAAATGCTTGATTTTTGCTGTCAACGTGACGTCAGAACTTGTCAGCACGGCATGCTCGATTTGTGCTAGTAGTCTGCCGTCAGATTGTGTTGCGCATGTCATGTTTGAATTCTGCCGCCTATCTGGCGTCACGTGCTGGGAGCACGGCGTGTTCGCCTGGTGGTCATTCTGCTGACATAAAATATCAACAGGTTCTGTTAACAGAACGTAAGCAGAATTTGAGATCAGTTGAGTTCAGTCTGTCAACATGTCGTGATCAAATCTGCCGCCAGCCTGCCGACACAGTGCTAACATTTTGCTGACTGGGTATGTATACACGGATCTCCTTTACGTATGCACATACTATAGGATCTTCTAGGGAATTCCGAACGTTTCTAAAATTTTAGTGCTTGAGCACAAACTTTATGAAGACAGTCCTAAGCTTAAACTAAATTATTCAAGACTCTGTGCATATAGGATGTTCTCAAGATAGTTTTGGACGTTAAGCTGGCTTTGGCGAAGACTATCTCAAGATAGAGTTTAAGCAACGTCTATGAATCCCGCCCAAGATCTCTGACGCATCATCTAACCAAACCAATAGTAGACGGCACATGCGCGTTACGATCAAATGGGACTCTTTACCTTTCTTTCTCGCACAGATGTTGGCTTCAGGGGGTCGATTGTGTATCATATAACTGAAGTAAAAATTACAAAAGTGAGCAAATTTAATAGATGTTGACCAATGAAATTATAAATACTCTAGTAAATTTCACTCTAGTTACATGATACATACACAATCGACCCCCAGGCTCAGTGGCCAATTCCCCTTTCATAGTATATGTTCTATGGGTTATCTACGTATAAATAGGTGGTTTTATGTCTCATCCTTTAACACAGAGTCCCTAAAGACGTGTCACGGAATGTGTCAACTTTTATGAGTTATGTATGTATTTTATATTATTTTATTGTATATTATGTACGTATAATAATATTTATAAATTATAAAATATATAAACCGAGATTATATGGGAGGAATGCACGGATTGGGGGACGGAAAAGGGATGGCAGGAGATGGTAGGAGAGATTTTAGGTGAGAGGGGGGAGGGAGAGGTTTGGATGAAAAAACTGGAGGAGCTGAGGGAGGGAGGAGGGTGGCTGGGTATGAATGAGAGTGTGGAAGGAAGAGAGGAAAGTGTGGAAAGAAGCGGCAGAAATGGAGGTCTAGAGAATGAGTGGAGGTATGAATGGGTGAGTGATTTTTCTCTCTCTTTCTCGTGCGTTGTAAAGGATGCGAGGAATAAAAAATGTTGAAACTATGTAAGCGGATCGGAAGTCCGCAATGTAGTCTGCAAGGAATAAAGTACCTTACTACTACTATAAACCGAGATTAAAATTAATTTAAACTGATAGAATTTGACATTAAATATAAGAATACTTTTCGAAAAAATTTGTGTTTTCACAATGTCAACAATTTGATGTGCAAAATGTTTGCAAAATATTCACACAGCGTATTGAATACAGTGATAACACGATGTGCTATCATTGTATTCGTCAGATACAAGGGTAACTTTGTAGACATCACAGTGACAGTATACTATTTCACGTATATATTTATAGATATTAGCATTATATGACCATCATGGCAACATTTTATTGTCGAGGATATAAGAAAAACAATATTCTAAAAATTAGAGATTTTAAAACACAAAAATTAAAAGTCTGGCTAAGAAAATTGTATTATTTTGTACTTAAAAAATGTTCTAAAGTTCCAAAAATTTCCATCCCGAAAATTTGAAATTTGAAATTTGAAATCCCAAGAATCAATAATTTTTGAAATTGATAAATTATTAAGAAAATACAAACGTGTCACAAGCTGAAAGATTTTAAATGGTGATTCTTCACATAAATTTAAAACAAAATCTTTATATGATCATGTCTTTAAAACGGCTTATGTTAGTATCAAAGATACAGGGTGTCAAAATTGAAAAAAATTTTGTTTTCTTTTTAAATGGACTCAAAGTGGCCACTTTTAACATTTGCTTACGAGTTTTACTATTCACTTTTTATTTTTTGTATCTAATAATAAAATAAAATAATTTTGTTTATTTAAAGCCTGTGAATTTAAATTTATTTTTTTCTTGGAAATGGCTCGTTTTATTGAAAATATTAAAAAAATCTTTGTTCTTCTGATATATTCTCTTTATCATAAAAATTTCAATCATAAAAAGCAAATCAGTACTAGAGGTTAACTCACCATTCTTTTTTGTAAAAAAGCTAGCCGCTTGTTTTTGGGTCCGACTCTGATTGAATAGAAATGTAATGTATAGGCCCAAAAGAGAGATGGGCTTCATATTCTTCAAACACATGTGAAGATACATCAAAATAGTCCGAATGGTTTTCGATTTAAAAAAAATAACGAAATTTTTTTCAACTTTGACATCCTGTATCTTGAAAACTAATTGTAAGCCATGTTGGGTATATAATCACATATGGAGTGTTCTTCTTGAATTTGTGTTAGGAATCATCCTTTAATATTTTTTTGCGTACACCGAATATAATTGAATGAAGGGTGAGATTAATTAAAAATTACGAGATTAGTTATTTCAAAAATTTCTAAAATTTTAAAACTAAAAATTAGAAACAAGTTTGAATATTCAAAAATAAATATAAATAAAAAGCAACACTTTATGTTCTCCCTCCTGCAATGAAGTAACAATCACATGATTCACATTGTTTTGCGCCGCTAACCGCGTGCTTCTTGTCGCGACATCCATTTGATTATCATAGATAAGATATCTCGCGAGGTGCGCATATTTTAAGAAATCTCTTGCTTTCTTCTTCTCTTCCAAAGAACGTTCTTCAACATGATTGGAATCTTTTCATTCACAATTATACTGTCTGGGATTTTGCATACAAGTAAGTAAAATTTTTCAGTGTTTTTATTATTACTATATAGAATTATAAGATATGTACAGTCAAGTATGCCGTGTAAGGTGATTTTTGTTTATGATTTGACAATAGTTTCTTAGTATTAATTTTATTATCACATTATTTCTCACGTGCGTTTTATTAATCTTATATTGAATGCATAATAAATACAATTAAAGCAATTAAGAAGAGATTCTCTAACCTCTTCAAATAATATAAGAAATTAATTAAATTTTTAGAATAAAGGAGGGAGTCTAAAAATAACCAAAACTAATTCCGAATAAATATTTTTAAAATTTATACGATTATCATGTCAGGAGGCCAAACATTCATGAAAAAAAGCTTATTTGTTGGGTCAGGAAATGTTGGAAAACTTTCTAAAATAATAAAATAGATTATTTGAACGCTTTGCCAAAAAAACTTATTTGGTTTTTAATGAATGATAAATTTCAAAACTAATGGTGTGTTTATACTTAATACATGAATCATTAAAATTTTTAAGTACACTATCAGGAAGATTTATTATATATATATATATATATATATATATATATATATATATATATGCCCTATAATCATTTCTGCAATTGCAAAGGTTGGTAACAGATTTTGGTCCGCATACATTGGTATTTCCGGTACTGTTAACAGATTTGTGCCAAATATACTACAACCTTGTTGGCAGAGTATGTGACAAATTGGCCTTGAAAAGCAAGCAAATCTGTTGAAAGTTTTGACGACAAATTTATAACAAATATTAAACAAGTTTGCTATTACAAAAATGTTAGCAATTTTAACGCAAGAATTCAATATTATTCCTTTGTCAAACTATACGACAGATTGGAAATTGATAGCAGACAGATCTGTTGTATGTATGATTGACAAATTCATGGCAGAGCAAGCTTGCTATTACGAAAATGTCAGCATTTATCACACAAGAATGCAACATTAGTTGAGTTCCGTAAAGCGCATAATGTGCATGACATAATCCTTGTTAATCATCAAAAGTTAAATAAGGATAAAATATGTTACATTACGCACATCGTGCTCTCTTTACGAAATTCGGCCATTATCTTTCTGTCCAAACAATTATGCAACTAATTTGTTTATAATAGTTATAACAACTATAACAATTAAGAAAGCGTCATATGTTTTTTTAGTAATTTTTCCTGGTGAATCGATTGGTGCAATCAGTTTTCCTCTACATTCATTTTTAATAATTTGTTTATAACAATTAATTGCAAAATTGACTTTTGCAACGTGCTCTTTACGTTAATAATGTTTTATTATGCTTTGATACTACTTCTAATTGTTATTTTTTAACTGATTTGGCCATGGGCAAGAAAAAATTTTAATTATTTATATAGTTTATATTAAAAATATCTAAGGTTAAATAATCATAGGGTTAGTGATAGTGTTTGTGCGATATTCACAACGCAAGTTTCTTTCGGTTCAATTCAGCTTTACTTCAAATATAACTTTTTATTAACGATATCACGTGTGTACGATTAGCTCAGTGTTAGCGTGTTAGGTTGTTATTTCGAAAACCTAGGTTCGAATTCCGCCGAGGCCGACATGCGTTTTCAAAAATTTATAAAATAATGCGTAATTGTAATAAGTAAATTAAAATGTTACATGTGAAACGCGCGCGCGCGCGTACACACACACACACACACACACAACATACATACATACATACACGCACGTACGCATGCGCGCACGCACGCACGCACGCACGCACACATACATTAGCATGTAAAAGTTTCTGGCCAGTGGTATTTTGTGCTCTAATTTATTTAAAAAAACTTAATGAATTTTTAATCGTTATCAGAATTATAAAATATGAACTACGAGAAAATATATGAAAGAATATTATTGCGTTTAAGGAAATGTGTATTATAATTATTGTCATATTTATATGTGCGAAAGTTTCCTGCCATTTAATATATTTGCACAGATTAGAAGAACTCACGAGATTAAATAAACAAAGTATGTGTATGCGCGTAGCTTATCTTTAATTTTTCTTCAAAACCCAAATAGTACTGTTTCTGTAATTTAACAGAAAAAATTTTCTATGCTAACCCACATGTGGTAATTACGTTTAACTTTAAATCTACAAAATTAAATCTGCTAATTCTACAAAATCGAAGTATTACAATGTACTTTGTATTTTCATTAAAAAATTTTCTTATTCTAATCCAAGTGGTATGTATTAAAAAAAATGTGTGAAATCTTTAAATTGCGCCAAATATAAAGAGCATATTTTATTTTGAAATAACTGTTGTATAATAAACACACCTCAAATCTTTATTTTTTTTTCTTTAAAACGGTAATATTTTTGTATTTTAAAATATTACCAAAATATTACCACTTGTATTTTAAAGAAAGAAAAATAAAGATTTAAGGTGCGTTTATTATACAACAGTTATTTCAAAATAAAATATGCTCTTTATATTTGGCGCAATTTAAAGATTTCACACATTTTTTTTAATACATACCACTTGGATTAGAATAAAAAAGTTTTTTAATGAAAATACAAAGTACATTGTAATATTTCGATTTTGTAGAATTAACAGATTTAATTTTGTAGATTTAAAGTTAAACGTAATTACCACATGTGGTTTAGCACAGAAAATTTTTTCTGTTAAAATACACAAACAGTACCATTCGTTCTTTATTTCAGAGGACAGTCCTTTATTTCAAGTAACTGTCCTTTAGATTTATTTATTTCTTGAAAACTTAATTTTGTCCTCTTTTTTTAAATTGTATCTTTTATATTACAATTTTGTCCTTTATTTACAAAATTACAGTCTTAGTTTGAACACAGTTTGTCTCAGGAAAAGTGAAGTTAATTCTGACACATTAAATTGCTATTGGCATTTTTGCGAATTTATTCGATTACTTCAACAAGAGATTATTGAAAGAAAACAATGTTTCAAAAATTATAGAAGTTTATTTATATTTTTCAGACTCAAACGCTCCTACTAAGGGAATGTTATCAATAACAAATAATATTTAGAGTAAAGAAAAAACTGAACTTGAAATTAACACTCTTGAAGCTGGTATTATTTATACAAGATGTAATTATGAAATTGTTTAGAATTTCATGATTTTTTTAAACAATTATCATCATTAATTCTTTAAAACAAATACATTTTTTTTCAAAAATACATTAAACACTCATTATTATTGTTAAAAAGTATATATGTATAAATACTATTGTTAAAAATGTATAAAATATAAATATATACATAAAGATAATTTTTTTATATAATTATATATTTAGTTAAAATTCAGATTAGATCCGTTTTTATTTTTTTGTTATTTCAAACCTATTTCAAATGTAAAGGATTTATTATAATGCAATCAAACCAGTTTAAAATTATTAAAACATTATAAAATGCTTTATTTTGATATACAATACAAGAAAATTTTGAAATGCTTTGATTCCTACCATAAAATGGTTTAGAAACATTAGGAATAAACCCTTAAAATTTTGCCCTTTATGTTCTCGAAGAAAATATGGTCACCGTACGTATAACTTACCTATGACCTTCTACATTGACAAATAGACTCAATCAATTTGACGCGTTTTTACACGAAACAGACGAATTTGGTTGAAAAAGTGTCGGACTGCTCCGCGAACCAAGATTATTGTTCGTGATTGACGAATAAATATCAGGTTAAAGAACCTGTCACGGCGGCTATGATGATGATCAAGAAGTACTACACCACAAGTACACCCTAGGACTTTGATTCTGTCCATGGGGAAATTTTCCAAACTGAGAAGTCACCACTTTCTACATACTCGCAGTTCATGATTAATGAAACGACTAGAGCTTATTGGTCGTTACGTTAATCATGAACTGTAAGTTCATGGACAGAATCAAAGTCCTTGGGTGTAGTCTTAATCGATAGCTTGGGGGCAAATTGTATAATAAGTGTTTTTATTGTTTCTCTCCGTGCCCTACGAGCGAAGATATCGCGACGCAAAGTCTAAATTTTGACGTTTTACATGTTAGATACATCGTCATTGTCGTCGTCACCTTTCAAGAATTCTCCCTTTTATATTTTTAACACGAGTGGCGCTGACATACATCAGTCAGCCGTATGCGGCTTGTGGCCCGCATACGGCTGACTGATGTATGTCAGCGCCACTCGTGTTAAAAATATAAAAGGGAGAATTCTTGAAAGGTGACGACGACAATGACGATGTATCTAACATGTAAAACGTCAAAATTTAGACTTTGCGTCGCGATATCTCCGCTCGTAGGGCACGGAGAGAAACAATAAAAACACTTATTATACAATTTGCCCCCAAGCTATCGATTAAGACTACTCAGAACTTGATCATTCCAGCCGTTAATGAGATCTAATAATCTTGTATATGTGGAACTTGCTGACTCGCGTAAAGAGGTCGGTCTCTCGCTGGTGGGTCTATTTTGGCACGATGCTTGACCGAGCTTCTTGATCAATTAAAGAGGGCTAATGAGAGTCAAAACGTTGCGTATCAATAATTTCATTATTATTTTGATCGTGATGCTGACAAGAAGTACTGTTGCAACGCAAAATTTTCAATTTTGAGACATCTGTAATTATTGTGTCATTGATGATGTTTTAGTCTTGTATCTATTTATTGATGAATCTTGCGTGTTTTGTCATGAATATTTTTCTTCACATAAATTTCAAGATATTTGCACTCGTTACAGTCGGATGATCATCCGACTGTAACGATCAAAAATTACATCTAACTATGCCATGTGATGCGGGGGTCTTGACAATTGTTTTTTATTTTTTCGCTGAGTATGACTCAAACTCGGGTCAAAACGCTCGTACACCCAAGGTGTACGACTTTGATTCTGTCCATGGGAAAATTTTCCAAACTGAGAAGTTACTATCTTTCTATATACTTACAGTTTATGATTAACGTAGCAACTAATAAGCTCTAGTCGTTTGATTAATCAGGAACTGCGAGTATGTAGAAAGTAGTGACTTCTCAATTTGAAAAATTTCCCTATGGACAGAATCAAAGTCCTTGAGTGTACCTTTTTAATGGTAGCTGGTTAATAAACCCGGAATTACTGACACGTATCAACGATAGCGTTTTAACTCTCATTAGCCCTCTTTTATTGATTTATTTTATATTTGATCCATAATAGGACTCAAATAGTTTGTTTACATACAATATCGCGTTTAAAGGTTACACATCCCAGCAAACACAATTACATAACAGCAACGTTGATGCAATAAATCTGAAGATAACACGCAATATACCGTGTGCGTTACATGTACCGTCCATGTTAGTTGTAATTTCCCACTCAAAGAATATCACAATTACATTGTATCTGCATAACATGTAACTGAACTAAATCATTGCTGTTATATACAGATTATCGTTGTTATATTGTTGTAATGATGATGTTACATCTGCCTCTTAACCTAATTTGTCTACTAGTATATAACTTTTTTATCTTTCTAAATATCGGCATCATCAATATTGGTATAATTAATAAAAACTTGAACAACAGGAGTAAGCAAGGCTGTTAATGTATCACAAGTTATTTTTCGCGGAGGAGCAGCATCGTTCTGATTCCATTGCATCAATCACATCCAAATTGCTATTGTTGCATGTGATTCGGTTAACATTTGTGTAATTGGATATTTTGCTTTGTACGAATTAATCACGCAAGTATAAAAAATATATAAGTTTTGATTGTGAGTTATTATGATAATTTATTTTTTTAACGGTGCTGCCAGTAGCATCAATAGCTACTAGAATAGCTATTAGAAGCGGATTCGATAAATGCATATTGTCTGTAAGTATTAAATTAGTATTTTAACCGATATATCACGTAAAATGGATGCAAACCTATATTATGAATAATATTTGGCAAAATGGTTCATTTTGCTATACTCAAAGATATAACAAGATTTTAATAAAAAAATTTTGGAATCAGAATACTCATGTATTGTTTTACGAAGAGCTTGCTGTTTACATACATGAGGAGGTTTTGGATCGCCTGGTCACATAATGCAACTTGTTTACATCTATAACTTATAGCAGTTTCATTCCGCTCATATAAATCTTCATCTATTTAAAGACGCACAGGATTTCTTAGACGCTTTTTACCGCGTTAGCCAATTTTTTTTTGTTACCGTACATTTAATTGTAATATTTTCATCATCTTTAATATTTTCCGCAATTCCATTTAAAATGCTACCAAAATCTTTGACTATATAACTATGGACTGCCAGTTACCTCCACTTTTCTTATTCTCACAATGCTTCGCTATGTCTTCAACATAACGCGCGCCTCCGATAGTTAAATGGTAGAAAATTGAAACACAAAGTCGCATTTCTTTTTTTGCACATTTTATTTATGTATTAGAATTATTGGTTTTGTTAAGTATAATAAAATAACGCAATGTCAATCCATCTCTTTCTTTCTTCTTATTTTACCAGCGAAATGCAACTTTGCGTTTTAATTTTCTGTTATTTAACCATCGCAGGCGCGTTATGTTGAAGACGGCGTGAAATTGCCAACTGGCAGTCCATAGTTATATAGTTAAAGACCAAACTTATATTTTTCGTATATCCTTAATGTATTATTAACAATTTTACTTCTTTTAAATTGATATCCACATTGTAACTTGGACATCTCTCATAATTTTTTAGTAATTATACGTTGCCATTTTCCTGCTTGTAAAATAAAATATTGTCTAAAGCGTAAGTCTAAAGCGTAAGGGTCTCTTCTTTTCTTTCTCGTGTATTGTTTGATTTCTATTAAATTATCAAACTCGGTTCTGTCAAATGTAATATAAATTTTTTCCTGATTTGTTTCTTCATCTGAAGAAAACAAAGCTGCCTCTGCTCTGCTGTCAATACTCGTGTTTGAACACATAGTTTCCAAGAGATTTTCATCAAACGTATCAGATGATTTATGAAGTAAAATGTTCTTTAGATTAAATTGATTGTTCACAACTCAAGTATACAGTGCATGTGCTTGCACTTGTTGTCCTATTTGTTTTGATATAATTTTCCATATCTCATTATACTTAGATATCATTTTTTTCTGTTAAAAAAGATGGAAAAGGTTATACATCTTTAATTTCAATGACCTTGATATACCTATGTTAAAGAGATGAGAGTACTGACCAACTTTTTCTTATAAAATAATTGAGGATCTCGTATAGTTTTTGAGTGAGAAAAAAAAGAAAAAAGAGTTTTTTCTTAATTATTCCAGAAAATATTTATTTAAAAAAAATTTGTCAAAAAGAAATGAAGATTATAAGAAAATGTAGCAAGATAAAAATACCTATATAACAGAATTTATATTGGCAATCCAACTTATATTAAATTCAATATACTTCATTTTTTTTAAATGTTATTTACAAACAAATTTTTGAAATGCCAATGGGCATTTTCCATGGGTTCCCCATTGTTCCCCATACTCGTAAATGTAATGCAGGACTTGGAAAAGAAAGCCATAAATAGTTTAAATTTTGATTTACAATTTTATTATCGGTATGTTAATGACATAATTTTATCACTTCCTCGAAAACAAATAAATATTTTATTAAACAAATTTAATGACATGCACAATAGACTTCAATTTACTATAGAGGAAAAGAAGAATCGCTGCATTAATTTTCTGAATGTGTCTTTGATTGTTTCGGATGACAGAATCATTATTGACTAGTTCCATAAAGAAACTTTTTCAGGAAGATACTTATCTTATTTATCTAATCATCCGCTTTGTTATAAGAATAACCCGACATACTATGTGGCATAGTGGATAGAGTGATTCTCTAATCACACCCGACTTTTCATAAAAAAAATCTGGAGTTTGTTGTTGACACGTTATTAAAAAATTGTTACTTCATAGACTTAATATTTGGTAAGATAAAAAAAAATCTCAGTATAAATAGATGGAATATTTACATAGAATCAGAATAAGAGCATAAAATTAATAAGATAATTATAGCCGTACCATACATATACAATGTCTCGAAAATGGTCACTTCAGTCATTGATAAAAAAGAATATATGATAGGATATCGTGTCTCTAAATAAATTAACTGAATTCATAAAAAAACACAAACTTGTAACGACGGTGCACTCAAGTAATAACATTGTATATAAAATTTGTTGTAAAGATTGCAATGCGTTATACGTAGGACAAACAGAGAGACAATTAAAGACGTGACTTAATGAACACATAAGAAATATTAATTTGAATACTTCCAAACACTCACAATCAATAAGACGTGTGATGTTTACGAAACACATGCTAGAATTTAATCATACATTTAATTGGCAGAATAAGAAAATATTAGATTTTGAGACAAGATATTAAATATGCTCGCTGTTTTACAAACTGAATGTTAATTGTAATTTAATAAAATGTGTGTTAATCTTGTCGTATTAGCCTATTTAATAATGTTTCTGAGCCTCTTATAAAAAGTATTCTCTCTTATAAGAGCTAATTCATTTTGTAACACAGCAAACATATTTAATATCATGTATTATTTTAATTGTTTCAGTGAACTCTATATACCATACATTGTAAAAGTTATACTTACTTTATTAATTTTAATAAACAGGATGCAAAATGCATTTACCTTACTTATTAATTAATCTAATCATAAATTTCTGAAACCAGAGAGAACACGCAGCGCTGAGGTTTCTAAGACTCAACTTATAAAATTAAACATACAATAGGCATTAGAATCATTTTTATACCTTCATTCAATCATTTGATACTTGTTTCAAACGTCAATTCATTCAAAATATACCCAGATAGCCAAACGTGCAAAAACACGACAGAAGCACGCTGTGATTTTCTATCGTTTCGATATCATACTGGTATTCTGCAGATCAATGTTATCAGATTTAAGTAACTGCTCCAAATTATTTTACAATACCAGTATTATAACATAACTGTGTGCTGTAACTTTGAAAGCGCACGGTGCTGTTACGTGTGTCGGGGTTTGTGCCGAATTTTTGTATCCGTTCTAAGCTCGCACGTTGTTTTTTCACGTACCAGTCACATTACCAGTATAAAACTTTATGGTGTGCTGTAATTTTGAAAAAGCACGGTGCTGTTACGCGTGACGTATTTCGTACAGAAATTTAATGTGTTTTGTGTATACAGGGTGCAATGACAGCTGCATTTCCTCATGATATATACATATATATACAGGGTGTCTAAAAAAAAAGGGTCACATATTTTGATAGCAAGTAGTATTAATGAAAACAAAAAGAAAAGGTCTTATTAACATGGGTCCTGAAACTAATATCTTCAAAGATACAAGCTATTTTATTATTTGAGTTCTTTGTCATTTTCTTATTAATCGGGTCATCAGTCCAGTTTTATATTTTACTTACTCTATCATATATATACAGGGTGTCCCAGACCAATGTATAAAGATTATCACGATGAGGTAGAAGGGATCGAGATAAATAAAAAAGTCTAATACCATTTTGCGATATTTGCAATAATTTTTGAGTAATAAAATATTAAGGTCAGCCGAATAAAAGCGCGCGGAGAGACAAGCGGTCGTTCGTCTGAGCCATAGGACCGCCCACTACAGCCCGATTGTAGGCGACGGTATGTGGCGCGCGGCAAGGGAAAGGATAGCTTGGCACCGTACCGCGTCGAACCGGGCGGTCTTACGGCTCAGGCGACCAACCGTTTGCCTCTCCGCGCGCTCTTATTCGGCTGACTTTAATATTTTATTACACGAAAATTATTACAAATATCGCAAACTGTTATTAGATTTTTTGATTTATCTCGATCCCTTCTACCTCATCGTAGTAATCTTTATACATTGGTCTGGGACACCCTGTATATATGATAGAGTACACACACACACACACACACACACACACACACGCGCGCGCGCGCGCACGCACACACACACCAACACACAAACACGCACGCACGCACAGGGTGTTTATTAATGGTTGTATACACTTTCTATCAAGAGCGCGCCTTATCCGAGTCTTACTGACTGCGCTCTATAATTTATATGGACTGCGCTATATAATTTATATGGAGTGAAATCTGTAAGTCACCTCTTATGGTAAAGAGTGTAAACAACTATTAATGAACACTCTGTATTTATTTATATATAAATATATATTTATTTATATATAAATATATATTTATTTATATATAAATATATATTTATTTATATATAAATATATATTTATTTATATATAAATATATATTTATTTATATATAAATATATATTTATTTATATATAAATATATATTTATTTATATATAGATATATATTTATTTATATATAATTATATATTTATTTATAAATATATATATATATATATATATAATCATATATATTTATATTTGATTATATAACATATTCATATATAAAATATTTTTCCCAGAAAAGCGCACAAGAAGTTACTTTTTTCAAGTGACAGTGCGCCGCTCGTGTGTCTATAGCCGTTTGTAACAATTCCTTGCGCGCCTCACAGTGCCGAGCGGCTTTTTTTTGCCGCGTGTTTGCATTAAGTGATGGCTTGGGCTAAGTCAATAATTTTCAGTAATTAATGTCTTAATTATCAATTACTACAAATTTTACAAATAGTAGAGGACCCTTTTACTCAATTTAACTTGTTTTATCAGCACATAAGAGGTACAATTATCGAACATCTTATATGTATATTTTGTATTGTTTAATAAACTATAAGCGTATCTCCATCTTGAAAAAGATTGCATACAAATTATAAATTGATTACAAATTGAGCAGGAAACATAATATTTTATAATATATATTTTTACAAAATTTTAAATACAAATTAAAATAAAAACAAAATATTTAAATATTTATTTAAAAATAATTTTTTATTTGTAGCTGTACTATAATTTTAACCACATTAAATAATAAATTAAGCAGTATGTTCTAACATTGAAAAAAATCAATTTACAGATTAATGATTGCTCACAATAGAAAAAAATTATTTTGATTAAATAAAAAAAAAATACGTATGTAGTAGTAGTAGGTACTTTATTCCTTGCGGAGTACATTGCGGACTTCCGCTTCGCTTACATAGTTTCAACCATTCTTATTCCTTGCTTCTTTTACAACGCACGAGAGAGAGAGAGAGAGAGAGAGAGAGAGAGAGAGAGAGAGAAATCACTCATCCATTCATACCTCCACACTCATTCTTTTGACTTCCGTTTCCGTCGCTTTCTTCCACACTTTCCTCTCTTCCTTCCACACTCTCATTCATACCCAGCCACCCTCCTCCCTCCCTAATCTCTTTCAGTTTTTTCATCCAAACCTCTCCCTCCACCCTCTCACCTAAAACCTCTCCTACCATCTCCTTCCATCCCTTTTTCGTCCCCCAATCCGTGCATTCCTCCCATATTTGCTCCCACGTTTCCTCTCCCCATCCACATATCCTACACTTTCTTTTCTTTTTCTCTTCCCAGTATCTACCTTCTCTCATACCATCTCCTAACCTAAACCTCGCAATCCTTTTCCATCTTTCCTCTTTCCAATCCCTCTTCAAGTACTCCGGCACTCCCTTTCCCTTCACCCTTATACCATCTGTTGAACTTCGAACTCTTAATTTTTTCCCACCTTTCCTCTTCCTGCCGCCTACTCTCTCTTGCTACCACCTCTTCCCCCCTTAACCCTCCCTCTTCTCACAACTTTTCTATCTCCTTGATATTCCAGCTCTTTTCTTCATAGAAACCTTTTCTTTCTTCCTCCCATTTTCCCATCACCTTTCCCTCCTCTCTACTTCTTATCTCCTCCCATTACAACCTTGCCAACTCTCCCCCTCCTCCTCCTAGTTTTTTTTCATAACTCCATGCCCTCATTCCTGCCCTTTCCCTTAATTTTTCCCTCTGCATCTCCTCCCTTACCATGTACCCCGGTGTGTACCTTCACCTATTACCCATTTCAAATACCTCTCCTGTATCTTCTCTACCCTTTCCCTTTCTTTCCACCCCCAAATTTCTGCGCCATAGCTAACCACCTTCCATAACAACCTACCAAATAACCACATCCTTCTAGCCCAGTCCTTTCCGAATTTCCTCTTTCCTATTCCCCATACTTCTCTCATCACCACCGCTCCTTTTTTAACACTCTCCTCTATATGTTCTTTCTGTCCCCATTTGCCATCATCATGTAGCCCAGATATTTATACCTTTTCGCTTCCTCTATTTCATTTCCTTTCCTTTTCCATATTATCTTTTCTGTCTCCCACCCCCTCTTCTACACCTCATCACTTTTGTCTTCTGCACATTTACTTCTAATTTTTTCTGTTCTACATAACCTTCTAATGTTTTTATTAACCCTTTCATCCCTGCTTCATCCTCTGCCACCACCGCCACATCATCTGCATACGCCAGGGAATAAATTTTTCTTCCCTTCACCTTTACTCCCCCCCATCCCCCCTTTTCCAATTTCTCATCCAAATCCGCTAGCAGTAGTGTGAACATGCATGGGCTCAACGGACATCCCTGTCTCACTCCTCTATTTGTCCAAAAGTTCCCCCTTTCCTTTTCCCCCACCCTTACTCGACTTATTGTCTCCTCCAAAACTTCCTCACACCTCACCACCAGACTCTCTCTTACTCCCTTTCTCCTCATTGTCTGTACCAGTATCTCCCTATCCACCGAGTCAAACGCTGCTTTCATATCCGCAAACATAACTACTATTTTGCCTTTTGCTTCCGCTATTTTTTTTATTTATTAAATAATTTAACACGTATATGTCGTCTATCGTTCCTCTCGTACCCCTCTCCTAAACCCCGTTTGACTCGGTGGTAATATCCCTTTATTTTCCACTTCTTCCCTCAATCTCTCCGCCAAAACCGCCGCGTACACTTTATATGCCGTTTGTGTAAGCGTAACCCCCCTATAGTCTTCTACCTTTTCCTTCTCCCTCTTTTTCACTATCGGTACCACTATCCCTTCTCTCCAATCTTCCGGCCATCCCTCTCCCTTCCACACTCTATTACATATTTCCCACAGCCATTCCTTTATTTCTTTTCCCCCATATGTCCATACTTCATTTGTAATCCCATCCCCTCTTGCCGCTTTTCTGTCCTTCAATCTCCTTATTGCCCTACCAATTTCCTCTCTACTAATCTCTTCTTTCTCCTCCACCGCTCTCCCCATTACCTCCCCTCTTATCCTCCACTCCACTCCCCCCAGCACCCCTCTAAAGTGTTTTTCCCACTCCCCCATTTTAATCCCTTCCCTGATTCTCTTTCTCTTCCTCCTTGCTTTATTCACTACCTTCCACACATCCTTTTCGGATCTTATTCCTTCTATTTCCCTCTCCCTTTTCTTCTTCTCCACAGGAACAATGTTCCCTGTACCTCTTTCTCATTTCTTTATATTTTTTCCCTTCTCCCCTTCTCCTCCTCCACCATTTTAATTCCTCCATAATCTCTCTTTTTTTATCCCTACATTCTGAGGAATCTTCTCTTCCTTCTCTCTACTCTCTTTAATGCCACTTCTACTTTTCTCTTTATTTTCCTACAAACCTCCCCTACCCCCTCACCATCACTATCCCTCTTCCCAAGGTATTCCTCAAATTTCTTTTTTCCCTTTTCTGTCCAACCCCTCCTTCTTCCTCTCCCTTTTCTTTTCCCGGTCCTCTCTTCTCTCCGGCCTCCTCCCTCCACCCATATCGTTATCGGCTGATGATCGGAGTCTACCCAATCCTCCACCTTCATTTTTTCCACCTTCCTTCTTGTCTCCTCATTCCCGATCACATAATCTATTACGGTCCCTTCCTTCCCTCCTGTATACGTCCATTCCCCCTCCTCATCCCCCTTTACGCTTCTATTCAATATTGACCATCCCAATTCTCCTATATAACCATATAGCTTCTTTCCCTCTCTATTCACCTTTTCATCCTTCGAGTTCCTCTTTCCCTGTTCTATCCCTCCCTCTTCATCCTCACCTATTCTTCCCTCTTCTCTCCCCGTCCTAGCATTGAAATCCCCCCCCCCCCTATTAACACCCTCACCCTTTCCTCTCTATCCTCCACTCTCTCAGCTTTCCCATTTTTTCCTCCAAATCTTTATTTACATACACTCCTATTAGCCTCCACCACTCTCACCTAAATTTACTTTTACTGCTTGTAATCCTTCCTTTTTTCTTTCCTTATCATCCTTTTCTCTCCCTATCCCTTCCTTTATCCCCACAATCATTCCTCCCATTGCCCTCCCTTTCTTACTCTTCCTTGCCGCTTCTTGCATTTCCCACACGTATTCTTTGGCAGCCATTTTCAAACTCTTTCCCATCCCTTCTTCTGTAACCAAGTCTCACTCAGGAACATCACATCTCATTCTCTTAGTCTCTCCCTGAAATCCTTCTCTTTGTTTTCCATGCCTGCCACATTCCAAAAGCCTATTTTATACTTTTTGCCATCTTCTTTTTTCTTATTCCTCCTCTTTTTCCTATGCTTCTCATTTTCTATATTTCCTTTTATTTCCCCCTCTCCCTCTCCCTCCGTCCACCACCCTACTAAAAATCCTCTTTCTCTTTTTCCACCCCTCTACCCTTCTCCATCCCCCCTTCCATTCTCTTACTTCTTTTCCGTACCATTCCCTCAGCTCATCCTTAATCTCATCCCATACCCATAATTTCTCCTCAATCCATATTTTCATATATCCTACTCTAACTTTCCTACCTTCCCTCCTTATCCTTTCCGCTTCCTTCCTTATCCACCACTCTATCTTTCTCTCCTTTTCTGTTAGATCATCCACTATCCACTCCCTTCTTTCCCTCAGCTTTGCTTTTCCTTTCATCACTTCAATTTTCTCCCCTACACTCGCTAATCTTACCCATACCATTTCCCTTCCCTCCTTATTTTTCTTCCCTATACTCCTTATCCCTTCCACTCTCGCTGTCGCCCCCGTCGCCCCTACTATCTCTTCTATCTCTTTTCTTAACCCCTCTATCCCTTTCTCCTTTGCTTTCACTCCTTTTACGATTATATTTCTCTTCCTCTCTTCCCTTTTCCTCTTTTCCCCTCTAACTCTATTCTCTTTATCCTTTCTTCTAATTTCTTCATCTCTCTCTTTCTCCCTCTCTCCATCTGCTTTACCCCTTCCTCTTCCTTCCTTTCCTCATCCCCTTCCTCTTTCTCCTCCCTCCCCCTACCTTTCTCAATCTCTTCCACTCTTTTCTCTAAACTGTCTAATCTTTTTCTCATATCTTCCATCCATTCCCTCATCTCTGCTTTCTTCTCCTTTACCTCTCTTAATTCCGCTTTAATTTCCTTAAAACCCTCCCTTACCTCCCTTAATATCTCACTCAACCCCCCTTCTTCTTGCTTTTCCGGCTGTTTTTCCGGCTGCTTTTCTAGCTGTTTTTCCGGCGATCTCACTACCTTTATACTTTTTTTAAAGATATCTGCCTGTAATGCATCTATCTCCTTCCTTTTCTCTCCTCTCTTAAACGCATCTATCAGCGACAGACTATATACTCTATCCCACATCCCCTCTGTTTTGCTCGGTCTTCCCACCTTCCTCTTCTCCTCCCCTTTCCCCTCTTCTACTTTCCTTTCCCTCTCCTTTCTTCCCTTCTTTCCTTCCTCCATCTCGTCTTTCCTCTAACCTGCCAACTTTCCCTATTCAAGAGTTTATTTACTTGCAGTCGGGTTGTAAATAAAAAGAAAAACAAAAATTTCTTTTTTTTTATTATAAATTAAGTAATCTATTTTTTGTAGAAAATATTTACTAGAAAATATGACTCTTTTTATATTTAAGATGATCACACTTTTACTCTAAAAAGACAATTTAAACAAGTTTAATAATATTTTTAGCTTATTTTTACAATTATTATTTAGATGTAGCAAATGTAAAAATATAAAATCATATATTAAGATATTAAATCGGTTACTCAAACGTTACTCCAATTCAAAATTTCCCGCTACTGCACTTACTCTCTCCTGCTCTGCTTCTCACTTCTTCCGCCCAATGTCGCTACCCTCCCTTTTTTCTGCTTTCTCTCTACACTCTAAACCTGCTCTCCCGTCTAACCTCCAAATCGCATCCCAACCCTACTATCCCTCCTGTCTCACTATTCTCTTACCCCGGTCCTTTACCCTTATTCACCCTCTACTACCAGCCCCTTCCCTTTCTCTTCACCTCCTCGCACTCCACCACGTCTCACCTTATCCCCTGATACCTGCTTATCACTCGCACTCTCCACACACACACGTCAATCACTTTCGCTACCGGAAACGGAAGTCAAAATACGTATGTTATTATAATACGTTTTTGTAACTATTATATACATCGTATTAGTTTCAGAAAAATTAAAAAAAAATAGATTAACAATTGGTTTGTCGTGAATCCATAATTACACTGTTGGAAAATTTGTGTACTTTTATTTAAAAAATGTGTTGGTTAAAGTTTTTGTGTTAATGAACATATATATTATTCATATGTGTAAATTTAACACTTGCCTGCTATGTTAACTGAATTTAACAGATATAAAGTGCCTAAGCAGAACGGAGTCATCACGTTAAAATGGTGTCAAAGTGACTGTAAAATGATCATTAAAAGTCTTTTCGATCAATTACGATACACTTTGATGTCATTTTGACATAATTGTGAATCACTTTGATGTCATTTTGACTTGTTCTGCTTGGATGTAGACTTGTGAAAATGATATGAAAAATCGTTTTTATAATTTTACATTTTGATTTGTTAAAATTTATAGAAAAAGTGTTGATGTCTATAACAGGAATTGGGATAATTGCAATACTTTTTTACTATTTTGTTAATTTCATCATAAAAAATTATGTTAATTGTACAATTAACTTCAAATTACGATCAAAATTACATTTCTTTTTTTGTTAAAATACTATTTTTACGCAGTATTAATGTTATCATTTAACACATCTGGATAATGTTGAATTAACACAAAATTTTAAGTAGACCGTTTGGGACATGCGATTTATATTAAATTTAACACAATTTCTCCAACTGTGTATACACGTATATAGAAAATATAATAAAATCCACATAAAATGTATAACAGCATGAACATAAAATTGCTGGATCATTGAGTATCCAGCACAAAGCCACCCATATTGATTTACATAAAAATCTCAATGGTTTATTGGTCTTGTGTTATGCGGAACACAGCCGGTATGCTGAAATATATGACGCATGCGCCTAGGAAACTGCATGGTAAGACATCCCAACACTATTCGCAAGCGCGCGCGTAACACAATCACATTATGTGATAGGTGATTCATACGAGAAAAAAATCCAAAAGCTCGAATTATGGTAATTATGCAAAATTAATATAATATATAATTAGTGAAAGTTATAACAAAAATGTACAAGGATTTTGATAATGTTAGAAACTCTTCATTATTTTTAGGCTAGAATTTATAGTTTCTTCTTCCGGACAAAGCTATTCCATAACAACCTCTTTGAGGAAAATTTTACTAGATATAATACTTATATAGTATATGTTATGTGTACTGTACACACACACAAACACACACACACACACACACACACACACACATATATATATATATATATATATATATATATATATAAATTTCAAGTAAAATGTAATGTTCCTTGAAGAGGACGTTTTGGAAACTAATCTAAATATATATACATGTATACACTGTCCACCAAAAAGAGCGGTACACTAAAAATTTAGGAAAAATTTACCAAACTTTAAAAGTAAAACAGGAAACTTTTAATGCCGATTAAGTGGCATGATTAATTTGCTAATAACCGATAATAGAACGAAAACTTGCAAAATTGATAAATTGAACGTGCAGTTTCTAGAGTTGTGTGGAGTGAAGCGGTTGACGTAATTCAATAAGGTAAAAAGCGCGTAAAGTTCGAATTTTTCCCTTAAAAATGCGATTTTGCGGAACTCGATACGATAATTTTTCGTTAAGTTATGCCAATTTGAAGAAAAGTTGTTTTTTATGAGATAATAATGAATTATGAATTGCAATGTCGCCTTTATCAGTGCAAATCACTACAATTCTGTCTAAGACATGTTGTTGGTTTAAAAACATATTCGTGTGCGTGTTTGTGGGTGCGTGCGTGCGTGCGTGCGTGCACGCGCGCGTGTGTGTGTGTATTTAGAATACACGCATATGTCTATCAAATATAGTAAACTTGTACATTTCGTGATATATTTTTATATGGATAATTTATAACACATCCATCTCCATGCGCAAGTACATATATAGCAATAAGACTTTGTTACATGTATCGAGCAAAAGCGTCGCACTTTATAGAAAACTTACACCGACAAAGTGCACTAAAAACTAAAGTTGCTGTATAGTAAGAAAACATAAATTCTTCGTTATAGATAAATTATTCTACTTAAAAAATGCAAAAAAAATGAAAAATATGCGAAACATTTCAATTTTGAATACAATCTGTGAGAATCTAATATTAATTTAAAAAAAAGCCTTGCCCAAAATAAATATGCTAAAAATTACGAAGACCTAGAGCTATATAAATAAACATAATTTTTTATCTTTACAGAGAGAATAATTGCAAAATATTTGAAAATAAAATAAAAGAAATTAAAAAAAATTGTGTTCTCACTATACATTTTGCATATACCAAATATACGAAATAATCCTTGAATATAATAAAATAAGTTTTCACGTGAAATGCTCCTACAAAAAAAAAAAATAAATTTTAGGTATATATATACATATATATATATATATATATACTATATACAGGGTGCGAGAAAAGTTCCGGGACGGCAAAATATCTCGAAAACTAAGCATTTTAGGAAAAAGTGTTTCAGACAAAAGTTGTAGGGTTTAAAAAGATCTATTTACTGATCTTATCAGTTTGACCTTGGATGGCGTCGCCAAGGTCAGATCGAAATTACATTAACTTTTTTAAATGGAACACCTAACTTTTTATTGCATATTCTTGTAGCTTATCTCGAGACCTTTCCAAAACATTACAAGAAAGTTTATTTTCGTTGAGTACTTTCCGAGTTGTGAGGCTTGAAAGCTACAGTGTACTGTAGTGTGGGTCCAGCCACTCTTGCCTTAACTGGCCGGACACACGCCACACTTGCCTTAACTGGCCGGACACACGCCACACTTGCCTTAACTGGCTGGACCCACACTACAGTACACTGTAGCTTTCAAGCCTCACAACTCGGAAAGTACTCAACGAAAATAAACTTTCTTGTAATGTTTTGGAAAAGTCTCGAGATAAGCTACAAGAATATGCAATAAAAAGTTAGGTGTTCCATTTAAAAAAGTTAATGTAATTTCGATCTGACCTTGGCGACGCCATCCAAGGTCAAACTGATAAGATCAGTAAATAGATCTTTTTAAACCCTACAACTTTTGTGTGAAACACTTTTTCCTAAAATGCTTAGTTTTCGAGATATTTCGCCGTCCCGGAACTTTTCTCGCACCCTGTATTTATATATTGTTACGTCCGACGGTGGCACAAGACACTCACGCGCACTCACGCACAATAAATAATTGAGCAGATTCTTTAAAAGAAACTGAGACGTTTATTAGAACACGTCACATTACAAATATCGCACGACCGTAACAATATATATATATATATATATAAGAAACTGAGACGTTTATTAGAACACGTCACATTACAAATATCGCACGACCGTAACAATATATATATATATATATATAGCAAAATAAATTCTATGAAACTTGCATTGATATTTACCTGATTGTGAGTGCTGATGGGATTTTAATTATGGTCGCCTCAATAAGGATACTTCACGTCTATGTTCATACTACACACTTATACTTGAGAGTATAGTATAAACATGGAAAATCCTTATTGATGCGGCCATAGAATCTCAAGAGCAACTATTACTTTCAAGGAATACTAATGCAAGTAAAGTAAACTTTTTTTATTTTGCACCACGAGGATAGGTTAGATATCTACCAATTATGGATATCTAACATATCCTGGTGGTGCTGTCGACGATGCGGGAACGTATCCCGGTGGAACAGAAGCCGGAACATACCCAGGGGGACGGTCGATATTGGAACGTACCCTGGGGGGACGAACGATGGTGGAACGTATCCTGATGAGGGGAAGGACGATGTCGAAACGTAGTATGCGTATCCCGGTGATACGGTCGGTACAGAAGCGGGTGAAGCGGGTAGAGCGGCCTGAGCGGCCTGAGCGGGCTGAGCGAGCTGAGTGGGTGGAGTGGCCACCGTAGGCGTAGCGGCCAACGCACCAGCATTATGATAGGGAGGCCGTTGCCTAGCGGACCACTTACTATATATTGCCACCTCTGCCTTTGTATAAGGCGGATCGCCTCCTGCTTTATTTTCTGTAAATAAAAAAAATTTAATTATATACGTGTATGTGTATGTAAATACATATATATATACATATATATATTATATAATTGAAACATATCGGTGTTCATATTTTTTGCCGTTCCTATCCTTACTTCACTGCTGTTTTAAAAATAACAATAAAGTAAGGAATAAGAACGGCAAAGTATAAATAGTAAATACCGACACATTTCTATTTGAAATGTAAAAATGCACTGTGTACTTACTTGATCAATCAGGTTCTCCGGTGTCTGAGTGTGCCGCGAGACCATTTTCGGTCTCGCGGACACGCTTTCTGCTGCTCGAACGTATCCCGGCGGCACAGAAGAAGCCGGAACATACCCCGGGGAGATGGACGATGTTAAAAACGTACCCCGGTGGAACGAATGACGCTGAAACATACCCCGGGGGAACGAACAAAGCCGGTTCCAAAATTTTTGCCGTCGTCACTGGCGTCGCCGTCGGTCTCCACGTCGCACAGTGGGCCAAAATCCTGAAAAACTGGCCAAAAGTAAAAAAAAAATTTCGAATTTTTGAGAATATCATTACATTTTCTAAAAGAGAACTAAATTCCCTATTAAATGTCGCCAATCCTAGAATTATATCTCCTCTACCTGAATTTTTAGTTCAGTTCAAAGTTGTCCTTCGTACGGAACAGACGTGACAGTTAAGAATAACAAATATTTTATACCTATAGTCTTGTGCACTTATTTCGAAAACGAAGTGAGCAAATTCAATTCTGCAAAATGGATTCTATTCCTGGAGGTAAGTATAACAAAAGACGATAATAACAAAATCTTTTGTATGTGTTATATATAGTAGATTTTAAGTTGAACTTAAGTCAATAAGAAATTAGATATTTTGAAAGAATTCAATTTTCAAGTAGCCAAATAGTTATGTACTCCACCATATTCCAAGATGTTATTAGAACCATCTTTTAGGTTATACTTTTCTCTTCTGAATAAAAAAAAAATTAGCTGCCCGTATCTGCCTCTCTGGTTTTGCGACAATTTTTTGTACGTGCGCTCTGCGCTGTGAGTTTCGGTCGCTAGCGGCATAGAATAAACAGATGCTGCGGCATTCAGGTAGTCGTTCTGTCTGTGGATCTTTTGTTATTATACGATCGTACAGTACTTTCAAGAAATATCTTAGATAAAAACGTCAAGTGCAGTATTGTCGAAAAGTTAAGTAAAAATTACTTTTGACTTTCATATGATTAATCGCCGAATTTAAAAAATGCTATAACATTAGAACAAAAAATTGTACAAATGCATAAAAAATATTTAAAACATTGTAAAAAATTATAATATATTGTCAATTTTTTCAAATAAAAGTAATAAAATAATAACTTAAAAATAAATAATTAATTAATTATAATTATTTTAATAATTATTAAATATTAAATAATTATTAAAATAATTATTATTAAAATAAATATTTCCAAAATTTTGCTATTGTTAAAAAATAAACAAATAGAACTTTTTCAAAATATTGTAAGTTAGAAAAAAATTATTTTGCAGCGATAAATACTATTTTACCGATCTAATTAAGAACTTTAAAATAATATATACGTTTTTATGATTCATTTTAGCATGATCAAAAAATAATTTTGTATTCAGCAAGTTTTCGACAATACTGTATTATTGCAGTAGCAATTTTTTCAGCACGTAACAATTTCTGTATTTGTGTGCAAGTGCAAATCCACATTGATTTTTTTTTTGTCTGATATTCATTGCGATTCTGATACTGAATTGGATTTTTGTTTATAAAATAAAAATGTGTTTCTATTGTACGCAAAATATATATTTTATTTCTTTTCTTTATTACCGACCTCGAAAACCTCAGGTATCAAATTTTGATTACATTAAATATATTTAAAGTAATCAAATTTAAAGTACATGTATCCGCCATATTGAATTCGCCATTCTGTTTTTTTGCAACTTTAAGTTCAAATTTGTAATTAACGACCTCAAAAACCCCAGGATATCAAATTTTGACTACATTAAACATATTTAAAATACATGTATCCGCCATATTGAATCCGCCATTTTGTTTTTTGCAATTTCGATTTTAGATTCGTAATCAGCGACCTCAAAAACCCCAGAATATCAAATTTCATGCAAATCGAAAAACGCTTTCATATTTTGGCCATCTTTTCGGGATTTTGGCCCACTGTGCGTCGTTGCCATCGCCGCCGTTGACGCAGTCGTCGACGTCGTCGCCATCGCCGCCGTTGATGCCGTCGTTCTCGACGTCGTCGCCGTCGCCGTCGTTCTCGACGTCGTCGCCGTCGTTGCCGTCGATCTCGACGTCGTTGTTCTTTTCTTCACGGGGGAAGTCATTTCACACCGATTTCCCTTGCTTTTTGCTGTAAAAAAAAATATATATATATATATATAATATTTACTTATCTCTTCGTCCAGGCCGTCCTTTTTCTATGCTTGCACGACTTCCACCTTCCACGTGTTGCCTACTTGCATGGACTGGTAACTGCACACTAGTCACCATGGTGGAAGTAACAAGGTGTGCTCTTGCGCATCAGGCATTTCTACTGACCAATAAGAGAGCGTGACAAGATTCCGCCATCTTGTATAATTTAAATGGATATTAAAACGAAGACTCGGGCAAGAAAGAGTTTTAATGAAAGATCTTTTGTGTATAAATATAATTCTGGCGAATATATTTAAAAAATATAGTAAATATAAACTCATAAATATAAATAAACAAATATAACAGACACATAAACACGTATAAGAAACAATGAAAAGATAATAAATATATGAAAAATATAATAAAAATAAAATTACTTTTTATTTGTAAATTTTTTATTTTTCTTTTTTGTTTTATTGTAGCATTTGCTGCCGAAATTTTTTTATTGATTACTCGAAGTCTTATATATGTTCTTGTTCTTATTAAACAAAGTAGAACCTCGCGCGGGATTGTTATATTTTTCATTTTTTTTTCAACCCTATTTGCGATTGTTTCAAATATCGACGGATCCTTTCGCATGAAGGATCCATGGTAATTTTGGAATTCTTGGTTTATTATTTTTCCCACTTTTAATAAGTCTGAAGAAGGACTTATAATTTTCCCTCTAGAGATGTAGTTAATCCAGTCATTTTCTGGATTAACCAACATCTCAGTAGGATTACCTAAATTTTTATATTTATTTATAAATTTAAAAGCGGTATAATCCGCGATATATTTTAAGTCTTCTTCTTCTATGACATCCACAACTTTTAAATTTTCGACTTGACTCAATAATTTCAGTTCTTCAAAAGTAAGAGAATAAATAAATGTACTACTACTACTTGGATCTGAAAGAAAAGGTGTGAAGAAAAAAAAAGAATATATTATCGGAGATCACTTTGATAATTTCAAATTTCAATTTATTTACAATGATTTCATTTACTTACATGAGTGAAACTCGATTGCCCACGTCACTAATTAATAATACGATCACAATTAATAATTGTAATAATTACAAAGTAAGGCAAATTATAATAATTGAAATTCTTTTATAATAGTACATCAGAATATGCTTACAATAATGTAATTAAACTACTATTCTAATTTAAAGTACAATTTAATTAGAATAAAATATTACATTACCTTAAATTATGAATTAATTAGAATGATATATATTATGCTAAAAATTAATCTACAATCTTACCACAATATTACATAAACATACTCGTACTTAATACTTAACAATGAAAGTGTAATAATTATCATTAAGATATAAACTTACCACAATCAGCATTTTCTTCATTAAAGGTATATGGTTCACAATCATCAGGTAAATCGTCTTGAAAATTAGCGATACTACCAATGTTATCCTCAACATCATCGTCGGTCGGTGACATTACGTTCGAGTCAAAATCAATGCCACTAGTAAGACATGTTTCGTCCATGCTTGAATCATGAGCGATGGTATTGCTTCCTTGTGTGAAGAAGTCCGTTGAATGCTTCCCCAATATATACCACTGCAATCTGTAGCGAATATCTAATGCCTATCATTTGTTGCTCCCATTGATTGTATATACGAGAAAAAATGTTCTACTACGTCTTGGTTCAATCGACTTGTAATTACATATGACATTTCTAAATTGAATTTCTTCTTTAAATCATAGTACAGGTTTCGTAATGAGGAATTACATATGAGAATTCTTTTTTGAAAAGGAAGCAAAGCCTGTCGATTACAAACTTTCATATGTTTAGTTGTTGACGTGACTTTGGCAAGAATATTATTTTGCAGCACAAGATCAACACCATATCCATTTTGTCCAGGATTATTTCCGTATTTAGAAACGCTATTAAAAATATTGAACCAATCGTTATACATTTTTAATAATGTTGCAGTTGCAACCCATTCTGGACAATTATCCATGAATCTTCGCGAACCGCACCATTCAATTGCAGATGCATTTGTCGCAGAGAAAATTTGGGTTGCGAGTTTCACATTTTGTCGTTGCGTTCCTTTGACGTCTAAATGAATACGCGACAGCTTGAATGCAAATTTCAAATCCCCACTGTTAATTTGAAGTAACCTTTCCAAGGCCGCCGAAGTCACAAAATGCCCATCTACATGTAATCCGGAATCCAAAAAATGATTTCAAAGTAATTTCATTAAATGAGGAGCATCGACAAAAACGTGGATCTTTACATTTTCATCGCACGGATGCTCAAAGTATGTTTCATCCTCATTTTCCATTACATTACTTTTTAATTGTTTTATTAAATTTTGATTTGATGGTCCCAGATCACAGGTCATTCCGAACACAGTATAGCCACTGTTATACAATTGGACAATTATTTTAAATAATAATTCTTGAGATCTTGGTCAAAATCGTAGAAGACAGGCTGTTTCCATTTTTTGAATAACCCACGAGCCATAACGACTTGGCATTTTTTATGAGGGCCAATAACTTTTTCCTGCCTTCTTTCAATTGCTATTTGATTTGACAAATGAATTTCGTCAAAACAGATCACTGTTGACGTCTCGAACTCTGTCATGTTTTCACCATTTCATAATCAGCAAGACGTCAGTAAGAATTCCTTCATCAAGGTTGAATGATGCTACCCACTTTCGGAGGGTTGACAGTGCTGGAAGAGGAATCTTTTTGTTTTTTCGCAAATATCTGTAAGCTTTCGGGCTTACGCTTCTCAATGATATTGCAGCTGCAATATCCTCTGAAGACCAACGGGTTAACTTCTGCATGGGATTCATTAAGCGTTTAACTTGTCCAGGTGTGAAAAAAGGACTTAGCATCTCTTGCAATTTGTTTTTCATCTCTTGCTTGTGTCCTTTATTAATATTCTTCATCTCTTTCTCATGTAGTTTATTAATCTGATCCAATTGAAGAACTTTATTTTAAAGAATTTCATTTTGGCAAATCAAGTCTGAATTTTCCCGTATCAGTTTTTGTATATCATCTTGATTGAAAGGAACTTGTATTGAACCTTCACGATAAGGAAATATAAAAATAAATAAATATAACTTTGCTAAAAATTTAGTTAAGTTAAGTTATAGAAATCTAACCAACAAAAAAATCATAATAGAAGGACGTACTATAGTTATCATTGCTTATACTTGTAGAGCATGATGCAACTGGATTCGCAGAGCTTGGTGTATCTAGAGTCTCAGAGCTCGATGCGACTTGAGTCACAGAGCATGATGCTTCTTCATTTGTGAAGCTTAATGTGACTTCAATTGCAAGCGTTGATATCACAAAACTCTCAGAGCTCGATGCAACACAGTCTGTAGCAACGTGTGTACATTCTCTTACTTCTGTTCCTGAAAGTATATTTAATATATTGTATGGAAGACAGGAGTATTATTTATACATTATTAATATATAATTACTTAAAACATAAATCTATTCACATCAATAGAAGTAATGTCTATATACATACTCAAATCCTTCTCCACCACAGTTGTTGCATTGTCCTCTACAAATTCCATTGGAATCAAGTTTCAATTTCCGAGATTTCACAGGGCTATAGTTAGGTAGTAGCCCAAGTAGCCATGATCGATCTTTGTATTGTGAAGAATGGAAATGTTGGGAACAAACCCGAGCTAGATAAACAAATTTTAAATAATGTATTTTATCAATTTTATTATATTTTATAATTTTTAATTTGTTAAATTCTATTTATCACCTGTCAATATTATATACATACCGTTGTTTGGGTTGACGTTTTCTTTGCAAAGTATTTTCCATTTCGCAATCATTTCTTGATTTTTTGGAAATGAAAAATATCTTACATTTTTTTTATTTCGCGACAAATTTTTACAGTTTTTGAAAGAACACGACGGCATTATAAAATTGTGTATAACCTGTGTATACCGTGACACTATTTCGTTTACTTTTATCGTCGCGTTGCTAGCGGTTGGCAATGGTGATTTTGCAAGATGGCGGAAACTTGGTGCTGCGCAGAATGTGATGAAAATTCGTCCGAGAAGATAGCACACCTTGTTACTTCCACCATGCTAGTCACTATATGGCGAAGAACGAGAAGCTGGGGGAGGTAGTCTGATTACGTGGCGCGTAGCTGCGCGGGCGAACAAAAAGCGTCGCGTCTTTTGTACACTGCCCATCAAGATTTCGCGAGGTCCATATCACGACGCAGAACAAATATAATAGCTTGGTTCTCATTTTTAAATATTGCATAATACTATTTGTACTATAGCTGTAATAAATTTACGCAGGAGTATACTCTTGCATAACTGCAAAACTATATGCATAAGAGAATTGATCCATTAGAAATATTGTTCCATTAGAAATATGCATAAGGAAATGGACCAATCAATTTTCTTATGTATATAGTTATGCTGCATAACTTATGCAGCAATGTAAGAGTCTTTGCCCATAACAATATTGTTTAAAACATAATGAAAAAATACTACAAGAAGTTTATTGCTATCACATATGCAATGTGCACGGCTTCGCAAATTTTTATGGGCAGTATATAGAATTTATAAAGCACAAATCATCTTTTGTTGCCGTCTCAAAAAAATGCCAAATCATTTTCATTTGTGCAAAATTTTTTTTTATTACAAAACAGCAATCTACAGTGGCTCAACGGTAGTCAACTTGTTACCCCTTATATTGCACGTAATATGCACTTGCACATACGATGCTGGAACGTACCCCGATGACACGGCTTGATGCGGAGATTTGAACCCGAGTCCATCGGGTGACAAGCTGACATCTACCCACTGAGCCACTGTGGATTGCTATACCTTCTTTACTTTGAAATGGGTTTATCTGCTACGCAGACTTTTATAAATAGTACGTCATAATACAAAAATTTTAGGGATATAGTAACGTGTCGTTGCGCGGCTTTTCTGTCACATATAATATCTGCGCAACGACCAGGGCTGGATTTACTATAGGGGCTTAATGGGCTATAGTCCAGGGCGGCAAAATATAGGGGCGGCAAAATATGGAGACACGACGCGCCGCAGCATGTCATGCCGCAGCGCTTCGTGCCGCAGGACCGCGTTTCAGAGGCGGCATACGGCTGAGGTTCAATCGTACGCCGCGGTGTGTCGTGCCCACCGAAACCCTATCTCGCAAGAGAAGTTAGACCTCGATTATTACATATATGAGATCGAGCCCGACGGCCGGCAATCGGCAACGATACTTACGATACGTGAGAATTAGCGTGCGACAATATTATATCCATTTGTGTTTCATATTTTATGTTTTATCTTTTGTATTTTAAAATCAAATAAATTTCTTGATTAGTATATATAAATTTTAGTTATTAATCGCAGTTTTTTACGTTTTTTTCCTTTTACTTCCTTTTTTATAATTTGCATTAGATTGCTGTCGCAGCCTTCAATTTTTTTTAAATATTATATAAGAAACATGAGTGACGAACGAATATGGTTAAGCGGAAGTCAGTACAAGAAACTTAGGTTGGATAAGGCTGAGAGAGAACGTAGTATCGTAGAAAAAACTCTTAAAATTGATAGTTTCTTTAATCAACCGAAAGTTGTTAATCAACTAAATAACTTTGAAAAACCAGCCATTTCCATTGCTGATTCTTCAAAACAGCTCCTTCCCATTACTGGTTCGGATAATATCAAAGAAATTGTACCAACAGCTTGTGACATAGACCCTAATTCTAATTTCACCTCAAAGTCCCCAGAGCCAACTACTTCGTCTTCTATTACTAATATCAATCAAAGTAATAATTTGGCAGTTAATTCTAATGTGATTGTAAAGGATCCAGCTTTATGGGTAATAAACAATGCTACACGTAAATACGTTTTGCAGCATGGAATTAACCAAGATCATGTTCATGATAAAAATTTTGATTTTTCCCGCTCAAAGAGACTTTGTGGTAAGCAATATCGATATTTAAATGAATCTTTATTTAAAACCCAACTTGTCAATGGCCAAATAGTAAAGCGATCGTATTTAATGTACTCAGAAAGTTCTGGTTCAGTGTTTTGTGTTCCTTATCAATTATTTGGTGGAACTACAAAAATAGCAAAAGAAGGATTTGACGACTGGAAGCATGGCAATGATGCATTGAAAAATCACGAGAATTCTTTTGAACACAAGTCGTGTGTTTTAGAAATGAAAATGAGATCGAACACTCTTGGAAAAATTGATACACATTTTTCTTGTCAAATAGACACAGAGAAAAAGTACTGGCGCAACGTTTTAAAACGGGTTGTAGCCACTGTCCGTGCTTAAAGGTAAACTGCAGGTTTACCTTTAAGAGGTCATATCGAGAAGTTTGGTTCGTCAAGCAGTGGTAACTTTATTATGTGTCTTGAACTTATTTCTGAATTCGATCCTTTTTTGGCAGAGCATATAGCTAAGTACGGTAATCCATGTCAAGGCCACACTTCGTATTTATCTTCTACTACATATGAACATTTCGTTAAGTTAGTGGCTGAAGAAGTAACGAAACAAATAATTAAAGAATTAAAGAGTGCCAAGTATTTTTCTATTATAGTAGATTCAAGTCCAGACATATCTCATACTGATCAACTTGCAGTGATTGTGAGATATGTTTTGGAAAATGGACATCCTGTAGAGAGGTTTCTGTGTTTTGTGGCGAATGCTGGTCATAAATCAATCGAACTTTTTGATGCTGTTGTCACTGTGCTTGTGGGTTTTGATATCGATATTGCAAATTGTAGAGGTCAATCATATGATAATGCCATGAATATGTCTGGAAAATATGCCGGATTACAAGCTAGAATTAATGAAATTTCTCCAAATGCTGTATACTCTCCCTGCTCAGCTCATTCCCTGAATTTAGTTGGAGAACATGCAGCAAGTTGTTGTAAAGAAAGTAATGACTTTTTTCTTCTTCTTCAAAATTTGTATGTATTTTTTTCAAGTTCTACTTATCGCTGGGAAATATTACAGAGACATTTAACACGTGAAAACAGAACTCCAAAAGGCTTGTCACAAACACGATGGTCAGCCCGTTATGACGCATGTCAGAGTCTTAATAAAGATTGGAATGAAGTGATTGAGGCTCTTACATCAATTGCGGAAGATGAAACAGAAAAATCTAGTACTCGATGTGAAGCTTCAGGTATCTTCCGACAACTACAACGTCTTGAAACAGCTATTCTTTCTTCAGTATGGGATAATTTATTACAGAGATTTTATTTTTCTAGCAAGAAGCTCCAAGCAGCTGACATTGATCTTTATACTGTAGCAGAACTATACGGTTCACAAATAAACTATGTTAAAAGTATTAGGAAAACTTTTGATACCTACGAAAATGCTGCTCTTAAAAAATCATTTGTTACAGAGTATGAAAATATATCGAAAAGTAAAAAGATAAGAAAACTCCAAGACGATGAATCACGAAATTTTGAAACCGAATTTATTGGGCGAGAAAATTTTAAAATCAATACTTTTTATGTCATAATTGATAGAATAGTTGCAGAGTTAGAACGTCGAAAAGCAGTCTATGAAAAGTTAAGCACAAGTTTTGGTTTTTTAACTAAAGGAATTACAATGGATGATAAAACTATTGCTAAAAATGCTGCCAGATTAAGTAATGAATACAAAGAAGACTTGCCAGATTCAGAATCGTTTCAAAATGAATGTCTCCATTTCTTTGGATTTTTAAAAAATTTAAATGAACCTCCAAGCACTATTCGAGAGATCTGCAAAATGATTTACGATAAAGGCCTCCAAGAAGTATATCCTTATATTAATATCGTACTTAGAATCTTCTTATGCATAGCTGTAACAAACTGTTCAGCAGAAAGATCTTTCTCAGTATTACAGCGCGTCAAAAATTATCTCCGATCTACGATGTGTGATGAACGTCTCAACTATTCAGCAGTTCTTACAATTGAGTCAGAAATCGCAAAACGTATAAATTATGATGATATAATTGATTCATTTGCTAATGCTCAGTCGCGTAGAAAGGTAATAAAATAAGTAATAATTGAAGAAGTAATTCACAATTAAAGGACCTTCATTTAACAAGTATTTTATTGTCAAAATCAACATTTTAATTAAAAATTAAACTATAATAAAATCAAATAAAAAAATAAACTTTAAAAAATTAAAAAAAAATTAAAAAACAAGAAAACACAAAAAAACAAAAAACCGGAGTGTGAAGTCCTATCGTGCAGCCTTCTCATGGCACACTCTGAGTGGTATTTAATAATTCATTTAATATAATAAATAATCAATTATAATACCAGCTAATGCGCGTAGGTTTTTTTGCAATATTATACAGAGTGACCCAGGAAATCTGCCCATGCCCTCATGGGTTGATAGAGCAAGTAAAACTGAGAAGAAAAGTCCTTTACCATTTTTCGAAATTCGCAATAGTTAACGAGATAAAAATTAATTAAAGTCGGCGAATGAAGGCGTACTTTCCCTACCCACCGCGCGCGGGACCGCCTAGCCGTCACCAAGCTCTTGGCTCGGCGACAGCCAGGCGGTCCCCCCCGCGCGCGGTAGTTGCTGCTTTACTCCCTCCTCGCCGCGCCGCCTGGTCCTAGCTTGGTGACGGCTAGGCGATCCCGCGCGCGGCGGGTAGGGAAAGTACGCCTTCATTCGCCGACTTTAATTAATTTTTATCTCGTTAACTATTGCGAATTTCGAAAAATGGTAAAGGACTTTTCTTCTCAGTTTTACTTGCTCTATCAACCCATGAAGGCATGGGCAGATTTTCTGGGTCACCCTGTATATACAAGTTGACAAGTTATATCCTAATATTAACCTATTAAAAGCTGTTACATTTGAAATTTATTTTACACAGGCATTAGACTTGTTAAGTTAAAAGTTGTTACACTTAGGAATCATCATGTTCAGATCGCGTTATGCATTTCTTATAAAAATTCTAATTTTCACTGTACAAGGGGCGGCTGCTACTTTTCAGCCCCAAGCGGCAAAATACGTAAATCCGCGCCTGGCAACGACGCTGTAACGATACCGAATTGTCGTTACAAAGTTAGAGAATAGGCCTACTGTAGAATCGTCGCGCGCGTGCGCATATTATACATTCTCTCTCGACCCAGCGTCAAACGAGAAGAATGCGTGATCGAGAAACACGTATGTACGTGCGTGGCTTTGCGTGTGTGCGGCAGTAGAGCTAGCGATGGCTTACCCTCGTAACTGCGCGCCCGCCGGGCTAGCAAATGCATCACACTCGCTGAATTACGAATGTCGATCGAGTACACGTGTACCGGTCGACGACAGTTTGCGTGCACAGAGCCCTGTTACATCGTATTAGGGGTTTCTTACTAACTTTTATGTATGAATAATTCTACATACGTTATATTCAGATAATTATACAAATGTATGTAACAAATATGTATATGTATATGTATATATGTATGTATATGTACATGTATAAACTTGTAGGACAATAATGTTTTATTATTTTCTGTAATCAAGATTAATATATATTTTTGATCGATTTTTATCTTTAGTCAATGTAGCGCGATTTCATGTTTCCCCGTCTCCCCGTTTCGCCGCAGAACATTACGGCCGCGCGCAGAGATGAGGTAAAGGCAAGGGGAATGCTTGCAAATCGCCGGACCGCCCGTGTCTCCTGAGGAGTCGGAGAAGATTCTTCTGTTTCCTTCTCTCTTTTGAGAAAATGATAAAATACTTTTAGCAGCTATAGTACTATTATGGAAGCAGAATTGTAAATTGACCTTTGTGGTTGGACGGTCATGATTCTTGACTACTATGCTGAAGGTTCCAGGTTTGATTCCTCGGGGCAAAATTTTTTTTTTTTCGTAAAATGTAGTATTTAAAAAAAATCCAGAAATTTAAAGATGCTCTTCTACAATTAAATTAACTTAGGAGTGGACACAAAACATATATAAAAATTGTAACACTTTTTTGGACGTCGAGCCTAATTTTTTTAGTTATTTTGGAGATAAAAAAAAGTTTACGTCTCCCGGCGTTTGATCGAATAGGCCTTCGAAATAATAAATTTGTGAAACTTGGCTATACTGCGGCGCGACATATGAGCCTTTCCGGTAACTGTTCTCCCAACCAGTGCAGTCGGCTCCGTGCGTTAGGTGCTTGCTTCACAATCGTAACACCCAGGTTTACTCCCGGATGTGTGCAACATTTTTTTTTTTTTTTTTAATAAGTGTATTTATTTATGTTAGATATAATCAGGATCGGGAACGAAATCACTCAGTTCGGTTAATATTCACGTGAAATGATATGTTTATTATTTCCGGCACTACTCGTAGTTAACATAATAACCGACAAGGCTTGCAAATACAAACATACACATCAGCGTGTGCGGTAGGAACCGGAACAAGGCAGAAGAAGAACATAGAGTATATAATACTAGAAAGATAAACCTACTCTGTAAACTATCGCTCTAGGGAATATCCCTAACAACTGAATCTTGTGCACTAGTACGCATAGATCACACATATTCCAACACCCCCTCTATCGATGTGTACTATGCAGTCGTAAATCTAGCCTTTTTTTAATCTAACCGTAACATAGAAATGCAATCAAGATGCTTAGTTTTCGATAAAAATTTCGTTAAAATGTCTGCAATCATTAATTCTATTCTTAAATATTTAATAATTGTCACCTTTTTCTCTACCAACTCTCTAGCAAAATGAAAACTGATATCTATATGTTTACTGCGCTTATGGAACACCGCATTTTTAGATAATTCAATCGCGCTTTGGTTGTCGCAATATACGTTAATGGAATCCTTCACAAGTCTCTCAAAACCCATGTAAGTCAAAAGTCTTTTCACATATACCACTTCACGAGATATTTCAGCAAGCGCCGCATATTCTGCTTCCATCGTAGAGAGAGCCACAGAAGTTTACTTCCTGGATTTCTAGCTAATTGGACCATCAGCTAATATGATAACGTTTCCTGTGCATGACCTCCTGTCATCCTCATCTCCAGCCCAATCGGAATCTGTATAGGCCGTAAGCTTATTCTTGTTTTTGACGTACTTGATGCTATAATGTGACGTTCCTTTCAAGTATCTTAATATCCGTTTCGCATAAGACCAATGCGCTTCTCCTGGATCACTGCAGAATCGACTCAAAGTACCAGCTGCGAAAGCAATATCTGGTCGTGTGGCGTTGGCCAAATATATGAGGCTACCCACCAGTTCTCTGTATGGTCTGTTGCTCATTTCTAATCGTTCCTCTTCAGACCTAGGATTCATCTCCTTTGTGACCTTTGCGTTAATTTCTATCGGCGTTGACACTGTCTTTGAGTTTTCCATATTGAACTTTGCTATTAGTTCTTCTGTATATTTTCTTTGTGAAAGTCGAATGCTTCCTATTAATCCTTGTCACTCGACATTTATATAGAATATCGTGTATTGGTCCAAGATCCACCATCTTGAATGCCGTCTTTAACTTAGATTTTATTTTTTTAATTTCTTCGATCTTCTTTGATGCTAGTATTACATCGTCGACGTAAATTAACATGATGACTCGGTTGTCACCTTTGCCAAATACGTACAGACATGATTCAGCCATCGTTCGTTTGCCTCCATTATTTGTTACATATTTATCAAACGTTTTGTACCACTCACGACCCGATTGTTTTAGGCCGTATAGAGGTTTCATTAACTTACAGACTTTGGATTCCTCTCCTTTCTGAACGTACATCTCAGGCTGCTCCATATACACTTCGTCTGAAAGCTCCCCTTGTGTATAGGCTGACACAACGTCCATCTGGTGAACGTACATTTCCTCGCTTACAGCTGCGGCAAGCAAAGTTCTAATAGTCTCATACCTCGAGACTGGGGCAAATACTTCTTCGTAGTCTATCCCTTCTCGCTGCGTATGCCCTCGTACAACCAGCCTAGCCTTGAATTTCTCAATTTCTCCTCTCTGATTGACTTTAGTTTTAAAGACACAACGATTTAATAGGACTTTTTTATTCTTTGGTCTAGGCACTAAAATCCAAGTCTTGTTTTCCATTAAACTTTTGTGCTCACTCTCCATAGCGGCTAGTCATGCTTCGCGGTTATCACGATTTAGTGCTTCCGAAACAGATTCTGGATCCGGAGTTTTTGAACTACGTGTCTGATACATTTTCTTTGGTCTACCTGGTTTACCAGTCTTCATTAATTTCGGGCGTCCTCTTCCATGGCAAACTTCATTTTCGTTTTCATTAGACGTATCTTGCTGTATAACTTCAGTTGTAGATTCTTCTACGTCTGTACCGTCGTCACTTTTTTCGTCGCTTTGATGTTCCTTATGTTCCTCTTGCGATTCTGATTCTTCGAATGGAATGCAACATGTTGTACTTGCTTCTTTATCGTCCGATGTGACTAAAGGATCTTTCATCGTTGTGTTAGTTGAATCTTGACTTTCAAAGAATTTGACATCTCGCGCTTTTATTACAGTTTTCGTTCCGGGTTTCCATAGCCGATATGCTTTAGATTCCTCCGAGTATCCAACTAAAACGTATTCATTACCTTTCGGTTGAAACTTTCCTCTTCCTTGCGTTTTATTAAGCACGATCGTTTTAGATCCAATAATTCTAAAGGAACCAACATAAGGCTTTTGCTTTGACCACGCCTCAAAAGGCGTATTTCCGTTTAAGGATTTTGTTGCGCATCTATTACGAATATACGTAGCTGCATTGACAGCTTCTGCCCACAATGATTGAGGGAGGTTACCTTGCAACATTATACATCTTGCTATCTCGACAAGTGTTCGATTTTTGCGTTCCGCAACTCCATTTTGTTGCGGTGTGTATTCGACGCTCAACTGATGTAAGATTCTTTCGCTTCTCAAAAAGTCCTTGAACGCATTCGATAGATACTCTTTTCCGTTGTCCGTGCGTAACTTCTTGATTCGTTGACCTGTTTGTTTTTCGGCCTTTAGCTTATAGTTTTTGAACGCCTCCAAAACGTCCGACCGATTACGCAACATTGTGGTTTCAGTGTAACGTGTGCAATCATCTGTAAAAGTTACAAAATATTTAGCACCTCCTAGTGATTCAGTGCTGATTGGCCCGCAAATATCCGAATGCACTAGCTCCAGAACGTTTTCCTCGCGATGTGTAGAATTTCCAAAATATATATTTTGGAAATGCAAAATGTATATTTTACTCTTAGCGCATATGTCACAATTAATTTGATTTTGGTTTGTTGTAAAATTCAAGCCAATAACTGTTTCTTTCTTTTTCATTTTCATGAGATCATTAACATTGACGTGTCCATACCTTTGATGCCACCTTAATAGATTTTTACTCACGTCGTTCTCCGCCGACATTGCTTGGTTTAACCTCTCATCGATGACGTATAGTTGATTTCGTTTTGTAGCGGTTAGCATCGTTGAACTGTCCTTCCTCTTGACGAACGCTCGATTTTTCTGAAATATAACTGAAAGACCTTTATGTGTAATACTTGGTACCGATAATAAATTGTTTCGCAATTTTGGTACACATAACGCGTTTTGTATCTTTATTGGATTATTTTCTGCTCGTTTATTCGTTCTTAAGTTTAAATCTATATCACCCGATCCGACTGATTTGATAAAATGTTCCGATGCTGTGTACACTCGCGTATAATCGTCTTTATTAAGTGCACCGAACTTTTGTCTGTTGTTACACATGTGTCTGGTTGCGCCGCTGTCGAGGCACCACACTCCCGATTCCGTAGTAAGTTCCGCATTGCACGCGATCGAGGTTAACGCATTGTCCGAGTTGCTTGTTTTATTTTGTTTAGGTTTCATGCGGCAATCGCGACTTCTGTGTCCGACTTTATCGCAATTCAAACACTTTCCTTCAAACTTCGGTGTGTTCATTTTTGCACTGCTATCTTTCGGGTTTGCAGATGGATTCCTCCATGAATGTCTCCCGCGATGAGCGCCACCTTTAACCATCAACGCGTCGCTCTTGTCGCCCGTCTTCGCATCTCGATCGCTCTGTCTCGCTTCTTCTTCTTTTAGCTTTGCCTTAAGGATTTCTAGCGTCGGAATTTCGTCACGTGATTCTACGGCTACGCTGAAATTTTCATACTCTTCCGGCAAGGAATTTAGCAGCATTATAGACAATAATTCGTCCGGAATTTCGATGCCTGCTTCCTCTAATTGTCCTGCCTTGCTCGTGAAATCATTCACGTGTTGCGTTATTGTCACGTTTGCCTTCTTTTTCATTCGCAGCAGTTGCTTGTACAGCGTGGCTTTTCGTACAGGGCCTTCGGATTCGAAGATCCCTTTGAGGCCATCCCAGGCTCCTTTAGCAGTCTCTGCTTCCTTTACGTAGTTTAGTTGACTTTGTGAAATACTTAAATTTATTAATGCTAGAGCCTTTGAATCTTTCTTCGTCTATTCGCCTGCATTTTCACGCGGTTTTACCTCCGTGCTGTCGACATACTGCCATAAATCGTTGTACACAAGTACACTCTTCATATGTACCTTCCACAGCTCATTTTCGGTCAGCTTTTCGATGTTCGACAAACCGCTCGCCGATGCCATCTTGAAATGTCGATTTCACTTTTACTTACACGCGCAGTCGACGAAGCACCCTGGGCCCATAACCTGTTAGATATAGTCAGGATCGGAAACGAAATCACTCAGTTCGGTTAATATTCACGTGAAATGATATGTTTATTATTTCCGGCACTACTCGTAGTTAACATAATAACCGACAAGGCTTGCAAATACAAACAGACACATCAGCGTGTGCGGTAGGAACCGGAACAAGACAGAAGAAGAACATAGAGTATATAATACTAGAAAGATAAACCTACTCTGTAAACTATCGCTCTAGGGAATATCCCTAACAACTGAATCTTGTGCACTAGTACGCATAGATCACACATATTCCAACAAATTATCTTGATGATATTGATATAGTATGCAAATTTCTAAAATAGAAAATTTAATTTAATATCACTTTCTAAACATTAAGTTAAATTTAATTTGAAGAGAATTTGAATTCAAGTAATAATATTTGAAATAATAAATCGGTAATAATGATAATAATATATAAGTTATTTCAAATGGATAACATATAAAGGCAACGTATCTAAATTTTCAAATTATTTAATTTAAAATTTAATTGAAAATAATATTAACAATATTTTAAAATTCTAATTTTTAAAATAATTAATCGTAGAAGAAGAATACCAGTGTTAAATTTAAACAATGTGAAAATTTAGATACGCCTTTATATGTTATCCATTTCAAATAACTTATATATTATTATTATTATCTATTTATTATTTCAAATATTATTACTTGAATTCAAATTCCCTTCAAATTAAATTTAAATTGATGTTTAGAAAGTGATATTAAATTAAATTTTTTATTTTAGAAATTTGCATACTATATCAATATCATCAAAATAAATAAATACACTTATTTAAAAAAAAAATACGGCACACCGCCGTGTTCGGGGTCCCGGGTCAAGGTACTTGACAGGGTGTCGCGCGTCCAACCTACCTGCGACGATCCCCGTCGCGAAACCGCGATACCGTACGGGAATCCGCTCCGCCTAGAGCAATCGCGTCTCACCGGCCAGAACCGCGAACGGCACCGTAAGCAATAACGCCACGCCTACTGCGTCGCCGGAGCACGACACGCAGACCGCGGGGACCGCGTCCCCCCCGGAATCGCGCCTATACGCTTCCGTGCGAACTAACGCCGAGACGCGCCTACTTCGCCGTAGTAAATGTATATATGTAAATAGCGCAACCGTGTACATAGTAGCTAAGAAATAAAATTGTATAAGCTGCGGTCAAACTCAAACTCGCGTCGACTTTATTCAAAGCCGTTCTGCCGACCTTCCTTTCTCCCGCGTCGAACCTTTTCCGCGGCCTCGCGCCGGGAACCCGACGAGCTGATCCGCGCGCGGAAAGTCGGTAAATTACATGGCGCCCGAACAGGGACCAGACCGGAAGAAAGGAAGGGCCGCCGGCCTGAAAAGCTGGATCTACGAGCTGCACAAAGACGTCCTTCTCGAAGAGATGGAGACGCTCGGGCTAGATACGGAGGGAAGCCTCGATACGTTACGGCAACGCATGAGCCAATATGTCGAGGAAAACCCAGACCTGTTCCGCGCGGCCACGCTCCCCCCACCGACCGAACCAGCCGCAACCCGACCGCCGGCACTAACGGCGACCTCCACCGCAACCCCCGCACCAACGGGGCTTCTTCGCCCGCCGCGACTCACCCTGCATCACGCAACCCCCACCAACGCCAACGGACTCTCGGACGGGTCCACCCCGGCTAAAATTATGAATCAAATGCGGAAGTGGGGAGTACAGTTTGACGGGAAAGACCACTGGGGTTTCCTGGAGCGGGTCGAGGAATTGCGAGCCGGCTACGATTTCTCGGATCATCAGGTCTTGCTGGGGCTGCCAGAACTATTAAGGGGGGATGCCCTCTTATGGTACCGAAACTCGCGAGACGCTTGGGACGAATGGCGCGACTTCGTCAGCGATTTCAAGGCAACCTACCTGCCACCGCGCTACCGGAGCTACCTACTGCGCGAAATACGCGACCGCGTTCAAAAGCCGGGCGAACCATATCTCAAATACGCGACGACAATCCTCTCCTTAATGCGGAGAGCAGAGAGTTTCTCCACCGAGGAGAAAGTCGACCAGCTGTACGACAACATGCGCCCCGAATTCCAACTACACGTGCGACGGGCCGACGTCCGCACCCCCGCCGAGCTACTCCAACGCGTCGTCGAGATCGAACGCGTCCAAGAGCGCTGCCGAGCGCTCCCCTCCAGTCACGCGCAGGCACGCGAGAACCCCGCCGTCGCCGCGACGTACGATCGAAGCGAGTGTTGCTGGCGGTGTAAACAGCGAGGGCACACACGTTTCGAGTGCCGCCGATTGCCGCGCAAATTTTGCTCGCAATGTGGCAAAGACGGCGTGCTGACCCGCGACTGCCATCCGCCGACGGGAAACGGCGCCAGGACCGGCGACACTCCAGCCGACCCCCGGTCCTCCGAATAAAATTTACGCCCCGGCCGCACCTAACCGTGCGCGTGCACGACCAGGACCTCACGGCACTCCTCGATACCGGATCGGAGGTGTCGTTTATTAACCTCGCCACCGCCCGCCACGCCGAGGCGAGCGGCTTTAAGATACAGCGCGCGCGTAACACCGTACAGCTGGCCGACGGTCAGTCGGTGGAGTTGCCCGGCCACGTACGTCTGACCGTGACGATCGGACACCGGCGCATCCAGCACAAATTCCGCGTAATGCCAAGCATGAAAGCCGCCATGCTCCTCGGCATAGACGCGTGGGCAAAAGTGGGCGCACCCATACCTATCCCCCCCGCCGGGCTGCGGGGCCGCAAAGAAAACCACGCTGTGACCCACGTATCCACGTTGCTCACGCCTACCGAATCAGCCGGGCTGAGCCGCTTCCTCGCGACCGAACTCGCGCAGTTCGAGGGCGTGACCGGCCCGACGACAGTAACGCAGCACGTCATCCGGTTGAAACCGGACTGCGAGCCAATTAAACAGCGGTACCGACCGCGAAACCCCGCCATGCAGGCCGTGATCGACGCCGAAGTCACGGCAATGCTCGACGACGTCATAGAGCGATCGCGAAGCCCGTGGAGCTCCCTCATCGTAATAGTGCGCAAGAAAGACGGCAAGTTCCGATTTTGCATCGACTTCCGTCGCGTGAACGATGCGACCGAACCAGACGCGTACCCGCTCCCCCAGATCCCCGCTACGCTCGACAAGCTACGCGGCGCTCGTTTTCTATCAACACTAGACTTAAAAAGCGGCTACTGGCAAGTGCCGCTATCCCCCGCGAGCCGACCAATCACCGCGTTCACAGTGCCCGGCAAGGGACTGTTTCAATTCAAAGTCATGCCGTTCGGCCTGCACTCCGCGCCCGCCACCTTCCAACGGCTGCTCGATTCCGTGCTCGGACCCGACCTCGAGCCGCGCGTACTGGTCTACCTCGACGACATCATCGTCGTCAGCGCCACGTTCGAGGAACACCTGCAGACGTTACGCGAAGTTTTCCGCCGGCTCCGCGAGACCAAGCTACGAATCAACCCGGAAAAATGCCGCTTCTGCGTAGAGCAGCTTCGATACCTCGGCCACATCGTCGACAGGGACGGTATCCGCACCGACTCCGAAAAGGTCAAAGCCGTGACCGACTGGCCGCCGCCCGCTACCGTCAAGCAGGTCCGACAGTTTCTCGGCGTCGCCTCGTGGTACCGGCGGTTCATCCAAGACTTCGCCACCGTGGCTGCGCGCTAACGAGAAAGCACGCCAGGTGGAAATGGGGGATCGAGGAACAGGCCGCGTTTCAAGCGCTAAAGCGCACGCTCACCGCTGCCCCCGTGCTGGCCTGCCCCGACTTCTCCAGGCGTTTCGTGCTGCAAACCGACGCGAGCAACACCGGCCTCGGAGTCGTGTTGACGCAATTCTTTCCCGAAGGCGAACGCGTGATAGCCTACGCGAGCCGAACGCTAAACCCAGCCGAACGAAATTACAGCGCCACCGAGCTCGAGTGTTTAGCCGTGATCTGGGGGATTCGCCGAATGCGCGAGTACCTTGAGGGGTACCCTTTCACCGTCGTCACTGACCACCAGTCACTACGGTGGCTGCAGAAACTCGACACGCCCACCGGACGACTGGGACGGTGGGCGTTCGAGCTACAGCAATACGACGTCGAGATTAAGTATCGGAAAGGCACGCTGAACCGCGTCGCGGACGCCTTATCACGGCAACCCACCAGCGCCGCGGCAAATCTCGTCCCACCGGACCGCTGGTACAGGCGCGCGTTACGCGCTGCACAAGAAAATCCCGCCGCGCAACCCGACTTCGCGATCCGCGAAGGGAGGCTGTACCGCCACGTGCTGCACAGCCTAGACTTTAACGAGTCACCGGCCGAGGAGCAATGGAAACGTTGCGTGCCGCACGACGAACGACCGGAAATTCTCCGTCGGAATCACGACGACGCCACCGCAGGCCACCTCGGCGTGGCTAAGACAATCGCGCGCATCGCTCAGACGTACTATTGGCCGGGCATGTTCCGAGAAATCGCCGCATACGTCCGAAAATGCGAGAACTGCCTGCAACACAAAGTGGAACAGCGCAGACCGGCGGGAAACATGCACGCAACGAATGTCATGCGGCTCTGGCAGCAGGTCACCGTAGACCTTGTAGGGCCCCTCCCCCGCTCCAGGAAAGGCCACACGTGGCTGCTGGTCATGCAGGACCGATTTTCAAAATGGACCGAGCTACGACCCCTCCGACAAGCAACGGCTCCCGCCGTAACGCGCGGCATCGCGGAACAGGTCCTACTGCGCCACGGATGCCCGGAGAGCATCATCTCCGATAACGGAACACAGCTGAAATCAAGACAACTAAAAGAACTCCTACACGCCTACCGCATCCGTCATGTATGCACGCCAACCCACGCGCCGCATTGTAATCCAGTAGAGAGAACGAACCGCGTGATCAAGACCATGATCGCACAGTACGTGAACCGCGATCACCGCAACTGGGACGAAAGGATCCCCGAACTACAACTGGCATACAATACGGCGCGACACGAGGCAACCGGCTACACACCGGCATTCCTAAATCTCGGGCGAGAGATACTCACCCCCGCGCGCGTCGGCGAAGCGACGCCACCTCCGACCCCACCGCCAGACGATACACGACGCTACCTCGAGGAGGCCCATGACCTAGTACGCGTTCACCTCGCACGCGCATTCCAAAAACAACAAAAATACTACAACCTCCGCCGTCGCCCATGGCAGCCAAAAATAGGCGAGTGGGTATGGAAGAGAGAACACCCCCTGTCTAACAAAGCCGCCGCGTTCAACGCCAAATTGGCACCGAAGTTCCGAGGGCCCCTCGAGGTATGCAACAAAATCTCGCCCGTGATCTTCGACCTACGCGACAGGCGCGGATGATGGACTCGGCACGTACACGTACAAGACTTAAAACCGGCGCCCCGCGAGACCGACGGAAGGGGGGACACCGATAACGAAGCAACCGACCCCGGAGAGGAGACCGAGGACGAGCAACCAAACAATAATAACGGAGATGACTCGGGCCGAGAGGCATAAACAGAGGCTCACCGTGACGACAGCCAAAGTCGAAACCCCTCGACAAATCGTTACTTGCGAAACGACCGCTCAACGAGATGGATCGCACCGAGCAAGAGATCATCGGCGAAATCAACCAACTCCTGGCGGAGTACGAGGAATACGATCCGGCGAATCCGGGGATCGATCCGGCCTGGAGCCAGCTCCGGCTTCGTCAGCCGACCCCGCCGCCGCAAACAGCGGCGGCAGAGATCCCACGCAGCATCGCGATAGCCGGCCAGAAGGGAGAACGTCTCGTCCAGCCCTCCGATCGACGGAACCAGGCCAAAATGAAGTGGCTAACCAATCCACCGACCGCACGGCCGAAATCCCGTCGACCACCTACGGCAACACCGCCGCCGCATCCATCGCTCGAACCAGCGCGAGTCATGGGGCCGTTACCACCTCCGCCGATTGAAGTGGAAGTCGAGCCAGGGCACCGGATCAGCGTGCCACACTTCGCTGCCCACCGCGCACGAGAATGGAAGACCCGCTCAGGAGGAAAGCGGTGGCACGTACGCTTCAACCACGACGGAAGCGTACGCCGCGTCCGAGAAATTCCGCCAAAGTAACGAGGGGACGCCAATGCCTCGTGCCTCAAATTCAGGCACTTCCTAAGGGAGGGGGTGATGTGACGATGCATCCCATAGTAAAAGCATCGCCACGGCAAACACCAGCCGAAAAGGCCGCCGGGCCATAACTGGGGGTACCGTGGGAACCCACTTTTAAACAATCCAAGATCGCGATACCGTCTGGCGATAGACATCGCCAGAAGACACGCGCCGAGCCATCGCACGCGCTGAGTCGGCGCGCACGCGCTCTCAGAGAACACGCGGTTCTCCCTTCCCCGACGACTCCGCCGTCAAGCGCCGAGAAAGATAACGGAGGCGAGCGGAGTCGCTCGGTATAAATAGGGCCACCGCGACGAGAAACGGCACTCTGCCACCGACCAGTCTCCCGATCACGGTCCGCTGCGTCGGCGATATCCTGCTCCCGAAGTGGGAAACCCGGTCGAAGAGTGCTTGGCCGCGGCGAGAGGGTACTCCGCCTCCGACGCAACTTCTTTGCATAGCTACCAGCCTCCACGAACCGAGGACCACGAGTCTCGGTCCACGAGCCGGCCGCCGGTAACCCAGAGGCTACCCTCCTCTCCCCGCGACACCCACCAAAACCGCGACCGCCGTGTTCGGGGTCCCGGGTCAAGGTACTTGACAGGGTGTCGCGCGTCCAACCTACCTGCGACGATCCCCGTCGCGAAACCGCGATACCGTACGGGAATCCGCTCCGCCTAGAGCAATCGCGTCTCACCGGCCAGAACCGCGAACGGCACCGTAAGCCACGCCTACCGCGTCGCCGGAGCACGACACGCAGACCGCGGGGACCGCGCCCCCCCCGGAATCGCGCCTATACGCTCCCGTGCAAACTAACGCCGAGACGCGCCTACTTCGCCGTAGTAAATGTATATATGTAAATAGCGCAACCGTGTACATAGTAGCTAAGAAATAAAATTGTATAAGCTGCGGTCCAACTCAAACTCGCGTCGACTTTATTCAAAGCCATTCTGACGACCTTCCTTTCTCCCGCGTCGAACCCTTTCCGCGGCCTCGCGCCGGGAACCCGACGAGCTGATCCGCGCGCGGAAAGTCGGTAAATTACACCCTCGACGAGCCTTCTCGTCATCATCACCGGCCGAGCATTCTGGACCAACCACGCGATTTAATTTAAGTTGGAGTTATTTGTATTCTTATGATTTCGTAGTTCTAGTACTTCAGTTCTTATTATGTCTCCGTTTAAGTTAGAATTATCTTTTGTCACTTTACCGGTTCATCCGTACTCTCGCGGTTATTAAAAATTTTTGTTTCAAACAGCAGTCTTGGCTCTCGCCTAGCGTGCTCGTTAGCTCACGCGTCACCGCGCGCTTATCGTTACCACTGCTCGCAATTCCGACCGCTCAGCGGCAATTGGTCGCCGCGACCACCGCGAGCCAATCGCGTCCCCGCTAAGGCTGGGTCCACTTGTCACGAGGCGTTAGACACAATCAGCT